>NC_134459.1:142616013-142916013 GCF_047948215.1 Lycorma delicatula | reverse complement strand
TTCATGTTTATTTCATATGGAAAGTGACTTTCCTCTTTACCATGTATGGATTTTATTTATGTTGTAAATATACACCAAACCTAGAAGTATACTATATAACTAAAGGTAATTTTTTTCACAATATTTCATATTCCCGGTAGAATTATGATAATTGATTTGCATTTTATTTTCTGCCCTTCCAAATACTAGTTTAAAATATAATTTAATAATTATATAATTTATAATAGTTTTTAAAATGGAGGTACTACGAAACGCGTTAACTACGAATGTTATAGTGACGCTGCTAGAAAATCCAATCAACTAACGCAATTTAATTATACAGTTATGGACTCGCCTCTAATTTTGAATATACCTTATTTATGACTGACGTTATTCGTTACAATGTACACGCACCAAAAATTTCGTAATTCAACATTGTGTAAATGTAAAATATTATTTTCGGACTAGTTTGGTTTCAGTGTAATTAAGTTAAAAATGTGATTAGATTCACTTAAGCCTAAATTAAGTAAGGTTACGCCTAAGATGTGGGTTTTGGTAAATGTGCAGTATATACATTATTTACGGAGTAAATAACTTTAACCAATATTTCATTAAGGTTAGGTTAGGTCGGTTTATAAGTAATTTGTAAGGTCCACAGAAACGTAGTAGTCATTGATAATTAAACCCTAAGCAGTTCTAAAACTATTCTTAACTAAACTAAAACCAAATTATTTAGTCAGCAACGGTGTATATTATACGTGAATAGTGCAAAATAGAATTTTGGTTTTGTGTACTTGTAACTTACGAGGGTTGTAAAAAGGGTGAATGACGATTCCGACGAATAACTGGTTCTACTAAATAAGGTATTTCACAAATTTCATCAAACTCGTAGATATCCGTAACTGTATATAATTTCCTAACTTAAAAACTTAGCAAATAAATAACCTATAAAAATACAGCAAGACGTTTTTAATATGAATTTTTCGGACGTTACAATAATTTTTTTTTGGTACTTAGGTATTAACGCCACCGCAACTTCAGCTTGACTAATTAATTAACCTTGACTAATTAACAGGAGTGTTTTGATTTTTAAATAATAATTGCAATAACTACTGAATTTATTAAATAAATACTCAAAAAATGACGATGTTAATTAGTCAAGGTTAGCGAGCGTAGGTTAAGTTTAGTTAAATTATATTTATAAAATAAATAAATATAAATAACCATTTATTAAAATTAATAAAGAGACTGTTCATTTTCCATCGAAATCCGATTGACTGCTTTGTTTTTAAATAAAGCTGTAGCTGCGGTGGCGTTAATACGTAAGTACCTTTTTTTTAAAATTACAATATACACACTTCGGTTATTTTTTCATCAAAAAATTATAAGTGAGATTGCCAATCCCTTGCAAAATGATTGGAAAGTACTGACTTTATACTGCTTTAGAGGGGATTTCAAGTCAAGTTTTTTGAAGCAACATTTTTTTTCTTACTTTAACTCATTTTACAGTCAACCAGTTAAGTTTTATACATTCCAGGCCGTTGTTTTCTATATGAAATTGTTTTTGTTTTTACAGAACAATCATGTTTGTTGACACAGTTGGTCGCATTGTAACTACATTGAATGCAACCACATCTTTTCAAATTTGTGAGATTTTTTTTATAAATTTCAGTAATAATTATGTTTTACTGTACTTTACTACGGCTTTTTCTGTTTATACTTTTATTTGTTTTTATTTATACTTATTTTGTATAGGAATGAGTGTCTTTTTTATAGATTAAACATTTACATCTCCTTAATATTGTTGAAATTAAATGTCCTAAGATGTTTAAAAATTTTTTTTTTGTATTCCTTTATACTTTTTACCTTCCAGTGCCTTGTTTAAGATACTGAACTTTTAACAGATCTATTTGATAACTTTCATGTCAGTTTGACTTGTCTTCTAAATGATTCAGCAGTAGGTATTCTAACAGACTAAACATCTAAGTTTCCAGTTAGTGAAGCTTCTTTCTTTTTCCTGTTTAGCCTCCGGTAACTACCATTTAGATAATACTTCAGAGGATGAATGAGGATGATATGTATGAGTGTGAATGAAGTGTAGTCTTGTACATTCTCAGTTCGACCATACCTGAGATGTGTGGTTAATTGAAACCCAACCACGAAAGAACACCAGTATCCACAATCTAGTATTCAAGTCTGTGTAAAAATAGCTGGCCTTACTAGGACTTGAACGCTGAAACTCTCGACTTCTAAATCAGCTAATTTGGGAAAACGCGTTCACCACTAGATCAACCCGGTGGGTTTAGTGAAGCTTCTAGCCAATCTCCAAAGGCTTGTGGCCAGAATGGGCCTACAGAGAGCCTTGAATTATCAAGGCTATTGCTGGAGCATGGGTTATATATCTCCTATTGTCAGTCCTCTGTTGGTGGACCATCCTTTTTATCCACACGCTTCTTTCTGTTATCTTTGATTATCTCTTTTAAGCCATTTCTGGTTTATCTCTGTTAAATCTAAACTGAGAACACAAAAAAAGTTAGTAGAAAGATCAATAGACCAATTTGTGAACTCAGTTTTTGTCAGGTTGGGTGCAAAATAAGCACAATTGTTAAAGTACCCACTAGGTAAAGTCAGACCTTCTAATATCTTTAGAAATATAAATGCTGTATTCTCTCTGGTTTTTATCACAAGTGGTAGAAAATATTTCTGTTGTGATGAATAATAAATTGGCTAATTATCAAGTTGATTATATTGTAGAGCTTAATTGTTGGACAACTTTCAAGTACACTCTTTTTTATTTATTAATAAAAAGAAATTACTTATTAAATTATTATTATCGTACAGAATTATGTATAAAAATTGATACCCTTGCTTTGTTGTTGTTGAATACCCTTGCTATTCATCTTGAAGAAAATACAGAATGCCTAAAATGGTCTAGTAAGGTAATGTATTAATTAAAATCCAGAAATAAAGAATCAAGGATAGTGTAAGAGGGATCAGTAATGATAAAAGATGACTGACCCATAAAGGGATCATGAAATATGATTAACATACAATACATAAGTGCTTACTTTTATAAGATTTGTTTCGTGGATTAAGTTTCCAGCTAGCTCAAACCCTCCCTTAAATTTAATGAAGATTTTATTAATTCTAAAGATGAACAGAAAATTAGTTATTGAAATACATAAATAATTTTGATCATACCTATTCAGATCAACTGAGTATTGCTGCATATGTGGTTTTTGATTTTGTGCATCAGGATTATAACGATAAATGGCAAACTTCTTCATTCTCTTTTTTTTCTCTTGCTTTCGTAAGATTGCTGTTGTTGTTAAAAACCTGTTCCATACTCTCTGTGTTCAACCAGAAAAAAGAAGACTTTTACTTTAGCTTCATAATAATAATAAAAAATACAAAATACTTTACCAAATACTAATACAAGATAAATTACATACTTGTACTTTGCATTTTAATAAATGTGTATTTCAAGTATTAATATTTTATGAAATGCTGATAGTTATAAATTACTTTTTATTTATTTATACAGCAATAACAGGCTGATGTAAAATAATATTTACTGATGAATGTTATTGAGCTTTATTGTATGTGAAAAATCCCCTGCTTGATCAGAATTCAAACTCCAAAACTCTTATGTGAAAACCAGAGCGTAGTGGCAGGATGCTACCACTACATCACAGAGATCAACAATGTTTACAAATAGTTTATTTATTGCAGAGGTAAGGGGGTATTGCATGTTTATTATGGTTTTGGATAGTGTGAAAAAGTACATACTGCTTTTAAACAACTTAATAAAATTCTATGCAACAAAAATGTTTATTTTATTGAAGGAGCATTAATGATCTTTTTATTCTCTTAATCACATAAAATTTTTAATTTTTCATTAAAATACAAACATTTACTTACTAATGGTGATGAAGCTACGAGTATTTCATTAATTTATTGTGCTTTATAATGCATTTTAATAAAATATTCATATAACAGGTAGCTGAAAAGTAACTTACACCCCCCTCTAACTTTTTTTATAATTGAGATACTTGGTTGTGGTTAGTGGCATTCTAACTCGTACTGAGGGGCTACTTAAATTAAGATATATTTCACTCTTTTTTATTTTTCAGCGGCAGGGTGGCGGAAACACAAAAATTTCAAAGGAACCAAAGGTCATTTGATATATAATTTTAAAGAGCTTAACGAGACATGAAAAATTATACAATTAAAATTAAATTCTGATCGCCCAATCCAAAACAGTGGCCAACGATGTGTTTGTTTTAGATAGAACCACGGTGTATGCTCTCCTTTAATGTTGTCGTTATATGAGGTATTCAGATTCTTTCTTTGGAAATCTTTTCCAATATAAGAAAGGCTAACTCAGCCCCAATGTAGAGTATTCGGCCTTCAGGGGGTGGGCAACTCAGAAATTTTAAATGGAACATATGGTCATGCGACACCTTGTTTTAAAGGCCTTTGTGAGACAAGTAAAACAGTAACAAAAAAATTAAAAATAATATATCAAATGACCATTGATCCAATTTGAAATTTTTGAGTTGCCCCCATACTCTTCTGAAAAAAATCAAAAACAGTAAAATATACGTTGATTGAAGTAGCCCCTCAGTACAAGGAAGAATGTTGCAAGTTAGAGGGGGTGTAAGTTATTTTTCAGCCACCCAGTATATTTATTATTATATTTATATTATATTTATGACTTCTTTTAATTTCTTGATTTAATGTTAACCTCATAGCATAGTGGTAATGTCTCAGAATTTTATCTCAAAGTTGGTTCAGATCCCAGTTAAGTGTATTTTTCATATAGTACAACATTTTCAATCAAAATCCCAATCCACAAGCTTCTAACCTGTTATATGTATTTATAATCTGTGATGTTAAGTTGTACAAAATGTTACAGTGATCTCAGTTAATAACATTTTTAATAAAAAAATAACTATTCCACCCTTATTTCTTTCACCACTACAGTCACTAGAAAAAATTTCTTTACAAGTGTATTTATTTTGTCACCTAATTTACAACTACTACTTCATAATATTGGGTGTCTAAAAACTAATTTATATTATAATTTTAAATTGTTACTCACTAACTCTACCTCCACCCTCCCAAATGAATTTTTCAAATTTCTTTTCGAAGTTTTATAATACTTTCTATTTTCAGTAAAATTTGTAGGTAAATTTATTCTTTGTTTTGTTCAAACTCTGTGCTATTTGGTATTCGAAAGATATGGGATTGCTACCTTCCTCTTATCACAAATTTTTTGTTTTATTTTCTTGTTTGAATATTACATGTTAAATGATTAATAAACAATATAGTTTAATCTTAACAAAGTTTTAAATAATTCTAAAACTTTTTTTAATTATTTAACATCTCACCAATTTATGAAATTTTGCTGACATTACAAGAGTTCATACAGACCAGCACCAGATTAAATAATCTCATGTCATAGATTAAATAAAATATTTATCTTTTTTTAAAAACAAAAGGAAGTAAAAAACCACATGACTTCTGATTTGAATTTTCTACATTGGAATTTGTGGTTTCACAAATACTAAATAATATCTCAAAAGATTTTAAAATTTTGGTGTATCCATTGTTACACATTCTTAGAATTAGTTAAAACAACTGATGAATGTGATTGATTTATCACTAGCTAAGAATTTTTAATTTTGAAATGTAATTATTTTTAAAATATGTCAGAAATGAGAAATTAAACATTAAAATAGTATGTCGTCATTTATTTTATAATATTACATGTTTACAGTAGAAGATTGTATAGCGGTAGTCAGTCAAATTTCATGGTAATTAAAAAGTATATAGCAGTCCAATGATTAAAAAAATCTCTTTCCTTGGAAAAATTTCTCACCAAATTGTAAGTCTTTTATACTGCTAATTTTTTTGTCTGTTTTGAATACTGAACATAATTACCAGAAAATTCAGTTGAAAAAATGTTATTCAGTTAAAAAATTTAAATTAAAAAGATTGTTTTCTTTAGGTAATATGAAAATTAGTTCAAAATTTATGCATAAAACATTTGAATTTGATTACAGGAACTAACATTTCATGCATAAATTTTTTTTTTCTGACACCATACCAATGTATTTGTCTGTTTTATTTAGAGTTATAATGAAAATTATTATTACATTTTTACTACCTTAATTTTTAATCATGTTTGACAAACTTTTATGTCATAATTCACTTAATAACTGAGCACCAAATTCTAATTTCACAAAACCAGAACTCAGGAAATGTTTAACTAAACAGAAATTCTTTATTTAGTAAAACATAAAATTATTAATTACTACATCCATGATAATTCTGGAGTTATATAATGTAACATAACCCAACAATCTGACAAAAAACAATGAATATTGAATGGAAGAAATTTTTCACTCAGTTTTTTAAGTTATCACCCTGCCATCCTGACATGAATCAGACTGAAAATGCTGTTTATAGAAGAAAACACCTTAGATGCCATTAGAAAAATTTTTGCAAGAGAAGTTTGACATAACTTTATTATACTGGAAATACAATATAACTTAAATACAGTATATAAAGTAACAGTATACTGTAAATACAGTATACTTTATTACACAGTATAAGAGCATGTAAAAGGAAGTAGAGAAATCTTTGCTACAACAGAATACATAATAGTATTATCAATAAATATGTTATACTTTTTTAAATATTGATGACTTCGATTCTACAGATGGTGAACACATTGATAAAGATGTACTAGAAATTATATATCCTTCAAAAGCTGTAATTAGGATTGAAAATCCACAAATATATCAGGGTTTAGTCATATCACTTGGCTAGTAAACCTTAAAAGTTATCTGGAGTTATCTTACCACACTTGCCTTCTTCTTTGACGATTTTGTCATTTTTTCTCAGAAGAATCTCTTATTTTAACTTATTTTAACACAATTATTATTGTTATTATTATGCTTCTCCTTTCATGGTAATTTTTATTAAGTACTAGCTGGGAAGACAAGCACTCCTGTCTAGCCAGAGGGTTTTACCCACTGGACCTCCCTGTTAGGTGCATTTGAAATTTAACTTCAACTTGTGTTGCAAATTTATTGCAACTCAAGTTTGAGAATCAGCAGCTAACTGAGAATTATGCACTTCAGCTGTTTGAGAGAACCAAGGTACTTTAATTCTTTTAGCAGATTTTGAATAAGAGGAAAAGTAACTTTTCTTTCTTGAGGATATTTTAACTTTTGACAATCCAATATCAACAGCCAAAATAAACACTCAGAATCTGTAAAAGTTCCCTAAATTTGCTAATTTAATTTAATTATAGTTAATTTAATCATAATACTGCAGAAAGAATAATAAATAATGTTAATAGATATTTAATAGTTTAATAAATATAAATTACTGGCAATTAGAAATTATAACTTACAATTAAAAATCTATAACTGATCATTCATGGGGCAATTTCTCAACATTTTTCAAAACAGAACTTGACACCATCAGTCCACTCTGGCAAGTAATACGCAGCTGTCACACTCACTTTACCATATCACAGAAACAGAAATAACTTCTTCCCTATTCCGTGCATGTGCACTGTGTCGCTCACCCCTCTTGTTTGTGACGAGAATGCACACAATTGAGAATTGAGGCGATTTCCGGGAAAGTGCAGAGCTTTCTACACTCGAAGGGCATTGCCTTCCACACTTACCAGCTCCATAAGAAGAGGGAGCTTAAAGTCATGGTCCAGGGGTCCCTTGGGGGCCACTTGTGAAGAAGTGGGAAAGGAGCTCACCTTATTATCCTCATCAGTGAAAAAGCTGACAAGGGACGGTATGGAGACCTCTATGTGCCTTGTGGTGTTTAAAAGAATGCCAGCTACCAGGAGTGTTATGATCTGGACTGCAAGTTTTACTGTAAAATAACAGTGACACGAGGGGGCCCCCTCAATGCCACAGATGCCAGAAGTTCGGCCACTCGTCCAACTATTGCCGCAGGGCGCAGCTCTGCGTCAAATGTGGTGGGGACTACGAAACGGTGTCTTGCCTAAGTCGCGAGAAGAGCCCGCCTCTTGCGCGAATTGCAAGGGGCCTCACCCAGCAAATTATAGAGAATGCACTATTACAAGGAGCAGATGGCCCGACAGAAAGGAATCCCACGAAAGTCCATGATCACTGACGGGCGTAGTTGATCGCGAATCGCCTGGTGGGCGCCAAAACCCCAGCTGCAAGAGGTTCAACCCGCGGCTACGCCGTCGGTGGGAAAGGAGGCGCCACCACTTCCCACGTCCCAATGGGTTCCGGCGACCGAGAAGGTTGCGGCTGCAGAACCAAAATTAAGACTGCCCCACAGGCTACAAAAGAAGCCAAAAATTCGGGAAAACCGCGGCGGGTGATTGCTAAGATTCAAACTGCAGCAAAACCCGTAAGAGCTCTTGATGCTCAACGCCTAATAAAGGTGGCGTCCCAGCCGCTCCGTTGGAAAAAGTCGGAAGCCGCGTCCTCGAAGGAGAGCGCCGGGAACGACTTTCTGTCTAGGATGTCAATAAAGGGCATCCTGCCTGAAATTTTGGCTGTATTGCCCCGCCGGTTACAGGCGAAATCTATTAGGAACCTACTCCAGTCCTTGATTGAATGCCTCACCCGGTATGGCTAGGCAAACTTTGCGACTGCTGCAGTGGAACGCGCGTCTGTAGCAGACAAATGATACTGTTAATAGAAACGCAGGACAAATCACTGAACTATTTCACCTACAGAACTGACAGGGTAGTGCCAAGCCGAAGCCCCGCCGGCGGCGGAACCGCTATTTTAGTCCACAGACGAATCACGCATATGCGGGTCTTGGTCCACACTGATGTCATGGAGCAGACCTGCACACATGTGCAGCATCTAGGCACAATATACAGACTGGTCTCGGTATATAACAGGCCGAACTCAGCTGTACGCGGTGTTAACGTAGATGCCGCGCTGGAAAATTGGGATGGGCCCTTCATATTCATGGGTGACCTCAATTCTAAGCACACGTCTTGGAATAGCAACGTAATAAATGCTAATGGCAGGTTGGCCCGCGAAGAGGCGAAGGCCCACAGGCTAGTCATCATAGGCCCTGAACTGCCCATCTTCGTAAGTGCAAATAGTCGGTCGAGATCTGACGTGCTCGACATCGTTATTCTGAGGGCAGTACAAATGCCGTTCGCAATAGAAACGCTCGAGGACCTCAACTCGGATCATTCTCCGGTCTTACTGTTGGGCCTAGTAGGGGCCGGGCGAGACCCCCACTAACACCCCCTAGGTCAGTGAACTGGAGAAAGTTCTACGAGGCTCTCCAATGGGATTTTAAGCCGGTTGATCCAGAACTCCTGACTACACCAAAGGATATCGACGACACGATCGATCGTGTCATGTTGTCCATAATCGAGGCCCTGTCTTATAGCACTAGAGAGGAGGCCGCAGCAGCCCCTCCGTAACGATCTCACATCTCCGAGGCAATCTTGTAAAACCGCGGCTGAGGAGGAGATATCGCCTCACCCTGACCCCGACGACAAGCGGGCATTTTCCAGACAAACTGACAGGGTGAAAGAACTGCTGACAAAACACCGCGAAGAATCTTGGAGAAATTAGGGTCTCGATATCGGACGACATCTCTTCGATCTTCAGGTTGAATAAATGGCTAGGCGAAGGAAAGAAACCTCGTCACCCGGTGTTGATTCGACGAGGTTTCTTGGCTTATTCAGAGTCGGACCGGGCGGAGATCTTTGTGGATACACTGGAGGAACAGTTCACTTCAAACCCCGCCGACCTCAACACGACCATGCAACTGAGGTGAAGTCATACTTCGCTCAGGTAGAGAATCTCCCCCGCGAAATAGACTGCGTCACTGAGACTAAAGTGACCGCGACTATTAAGGCCACAAGCCCCGATAAGTCCTCAGGTGTGGACGGGATCAAGGCCCGAGCATACCGGAACGTTCCCCTCGCTCTCATAGCGATCATGGCCAACCTTTTCACGTCCATGTTGCACATAGGGTATTTTCCAGAATGCTGGAAAACGGCGAAGGTGGTACACCTACCCAAACCGGGGAAAAGTCTATATACTCCTCGGAATTACAGACCGATCTCCTTACTATACATTGTCAAATTTGTTCGGGTTTGAGAGGGTCACTCGACGACCCTCCAGCTATTTCGACTGGTGGATTGCCTTGTCGTAGGCCTGAACAGGAAAGCGGTGACCGCGGCTGTTTTCTTGGATGTAGCTAAAGCCTTCGATAAAGCTTAGCATGACTGCCTACTATATAATCTCGCTTACACAACTGTCCCTGGCCGCCATGTTAAGTTAATAAGGTCTTGCCTATTGGGAAGACTTCACAGTACGCTTTAGGGGATATTTATCAACTACCAGGGCGATAACCACCGGGGTTCCCCAGGGAACAAATGATATGCCGTTGTCAGAAGGCGTCAGTACCGCTTTATACGCTGATAATAAGGCATATTACACACTCCAAAATATTGATTACATGGTCGAGAGACTCCAAAGGCATCTGGATTTAGTGGAGCCGTGGCTTGATATGTGAAAAATCAGGGTCAACGGGATAAAGTCCGTGGCCGTGCTATTCACATGCAAGCAACGCGCTCCGACCAGACAGCTGGAAATCTCAGGGAAAAATACCCTTGAAACAAAAGATAATTATCTGAGAATGGTTCTGGATAAACCCCTTACCTAAGGGGAACATGTAAAATATGTGATTCAGAGGGCAAAGGCTGCCAAGGCTTCCCTATACCCAGTGCTTAATCGAGTCAGTCTCATTCCGCTGGCGACTAAGATTCTCATACACAGACTCTACGTCTTGCCAATTCCGACATACCCGGTATTAGGGGATGGGGGTTGTTGTGCTCCAAATTTCAGAAATTCAGAAAAAACTGGAGGCCGCCCAAAACGTAGCACTGCGGACGGTTTTCGGAGCGCCGTGGTTTGTGAGAAACGTCACACTTCGCTACGACGCGGACATAAAAACCGTGTCGGAAGTGGGCGTAGCACAGGCGCGCGGACTGTTCAGGAGAGCGGCCGTGTTCGAGCACAGCCATCTCAGGAACATCTGCTGAGGGGACTCTACATCACAAGGTGTGAAGAAAAGATCTCACGCAATGTTAGATGAACCACCGTGTAAAGGCGGGACGAGGGTTTGTGTGAGATAAACCAGGCCAGGACCCTCTACATCGGGTGAACCAACAGGGAACTCCCAGAAATTATTGTGGGGCTTTAAAAAAAAAGTTTGTTAAAGTGAGATGTCCGTATAGTTTCATACTGCGCGTAATGTTGTTACAGTTCATAAATGTATGGATGTACATGTTTTTTTGCGTGCGCGCAAGCGTGAACGTTAAGAGTGATTTTACCGTGCTTATGAAAATTTATTATGTAGGTAGGCTGAAACATGATAGGTTTGTCATATTGTTCTTAACAAAGTTTGTTATATCTTTCTTGCAATATAGAACATGCCTTCTTTTTAAGTTTGTTTCAGCTCAGTTTCAGGTGAACCAGCACAATGACAGTGGCCATGCGATCCTCCCCAAACCCTTCCTGGACTTACTTGTATCTGGAAGCTTCCTCCAAACACTAGGGTCCCCACATAAGGCAAATTCCTGTTAGATCAAAAGTCTCTAGCACCAAAAGGACTTCATAGGACGGACTGAAGGGGAATATTACCGGGAGTGCAAAGCACATACACACTAGTCTCCCCTTATCAGCCCAGTCAATCATTTCTCATTGGTCTAAAGGACTGGAACTTAAATACCAAATCTGCCCATAAATAAAATAAAATCTATCTTACCGGCACTACACAAATAATAACCTGCCGGATAAAATAGAAAGATACAGCAGCAAGGGCCATTTGTCCGGGTTTTGCAATTAGTAGGGAGAAAACAAACTCCCATTATCCTTGTGTTCCGTTCCATCTAAATATAATCTGATAATTTCCAAAATTATTTGAAAAATTACTACTAACAAATAAGAGTAAAATTATTCTTAACATTGAAAGATTATATTAAAATAATTTAATATCTAATTCAAATAATAAATCTAAAACTATGGGGGGAGTTATCAAAAGTGAAAGCATATTTAAAAATAAATCAGATCAGATTACTTGACATAATTAGTATAAAAATTCAAATGGAATTCAAATTGTATTATTTCATCCCCCATTCAAAACAAAGTAATCGTGTCTTTTCAGTCATCAAATAACTGTACTACTGATTCATTTCAAACAAAACATATCACACCTTAAATGGTTTTATTGATTAATCAATGTTTCTTTTACTTTCTGTTAATATTCAAGTTAAAACTTAGTTTTAACCATAATTAAAATTTAAAATTATAAACATTCTGCAGGTTTAGAAAAATTGCTTCCAGTATTTTTAAAGATCTATTATTATCACTTTTAAAAATCTAATTAATGAATCTTTCAACAACTGCTTTAAAACTTTTATGTTATTTCCCTCCTTAAGAAAGGTTCTGTACTAAATTTATACAAGTAATAACAGTTTTGTTATTGTCCATATTTTCTAAAGTATTTGAAAAGCTATGAATGATAGTAGTTGTTTAAAAATTTATTGTAAAGCACTCTTTCAGTATGGTTTTATCTACTGTCACAACAATTTCCTAATTTTAAGAAATAATTTTAAATATCTGCGACATCAAAAAGATTCCATTATCAATTTTGCTAAAGCATTCAATTTAGATCCTCTTTTCTTACTAATGAAAAAACTGGTAGCTGTATTATCATAGAAGCTACTTACAGTTGGTTAAGTTATACCTAGCAACCTATTGTCAAAGTTTCTTTTTTGTTTTTATAAGAATACACATCCAAAATGTAAATCTTCATTGTAAGATCTAGAAGATGACATCTCAGAGGGAGGTGTAGTTGGTCCTTGCTTTTCATTCTACTTTGATCTACTTCAAAATCTTGAACTATTTGTTGTTACACTCTTCTAGATCACATAACTGTATCTTTATCTGAAAACAGTTATAAGGATCTCTTGATGCTGTTACTAGTTCAAATGTTTATTCATTGGATGAATAGCAACCATTGGATTTGAAATACAGATAAAACCATTGCATTGTGCTTCTCAGGTAAACATAACATTGCTAATAGTGTGGAGAGAGTTCTTGTTATATGATAATGATATTATCTCTGTTCATGGTGTCAAATTTCTGGGAATCTTATTAGGTGTTAAATTTTCTTGGGTTAATCATATTGATTTCATTTTCAATAAAATCAAATGATACTTTTAAATTTTAATAAAATGCTAATTTTACCATCATTATATAATATTTATTTTACCTACTATATTCCTATCAGAAGTATGTTGTTATCTCTTTGGACCAAAAAGTCAGAAGTTTCAAAACTTGAAAAATGGTTGTCAGATTACTGTTTGATGGCCATAGATATGAATTATTAACAGAAAAAGATATTATTGATTATGTTTCTGTTTTCATTAATAAATACTGAACCATTTAAAAACTCTTTCCTTACTAATCTATTTAAAATATAATTTAAACATTTTCTTATACAAAAAAAAAATATTATTTTAATGAATTTTTAATACTATTACTTTTAAACTGAATTTTTTGCATTGTCGTCAACATATTGTATACATAAATATGTACTCTTATTTCATTCGTGCCTTTTGAATTAATTACTTTTTATTTTTACTAACTCTGCATGTTTACCCTAAAATATTTTTTCATTTTAAAAAATATGGATTTTAGTCACATTCATTTTTTATTTAATTAATTGTGCATTTAATGATGTTGCTCTGATACAAGGTTTTACAACAGTTTCCCTTGATACAGACAAATGGACAGCTCTTTTATTCGTGGAGTAGCATACTTACATGTTCCTGGCATTGTTTATATAATGCTTATTATGTACCAATCGCATTAAGTATTTAGTTATTTAATTTATGTTGCCATGGGTGTTATGAAATAGTTCAGATAACTACCATGTACTTATTGTCTGAATTACACACAGACTTAAAAAATTACTTATTTTTAAGAAAGTAATGCCTGAATAATATCTGTGGCACTTTAGGAAAATGTTTTGAAGGACAAAAGAGATTTTTTTTTTAAATTATTTATATTTATCAAAACATCATGGTGAAATACACTGTTTCAAAGTGGATCTTGCTGCTTTTGAAATCAGAAACAAGTGATGAAAAGGTATAAGATGAAATCAGAATCCATTCATCCAATTAAACATTATGTTAGAAAAGACAGAACACCATTCAATTGAATAAAAACTGTCTTAACCGAATATTGAAAATATGAAGAAAAACATTTATGTTCCAAATATTAGTTTTGCAGCAAAAAAGACAAAAACTCTTGTTGGATGTTTCTTGATTTTTATTAAGTTATACAAATATATGTTTCTTTTTATAATTATTAATGCATATCAGAAGATGCTTCAGGGTGCGGTAATGGATTAAGTCGTAATGTTTTCCCTACCTCTAGAGGCATCAAATGTAAAGTAACATCACAATTTACTTACAAGGAATTTGAAAGTAAAATTTATAAATAATAGATGACTAACTGAATAGTTACTAAAATATTTAGAAGTCAATAAAATTTAGAGAATGGAGATGGACCATGGTTTCAATCAGTATGCACAATTTGACGCTTCTGCCAAAATTTCAAATAGAAAGAGATGCCAAAGCTATGTATACCAGAAATCATTAGAAAATAGTGCAACATGTTGATTTTTTCCATGATTTGGTTCGTGATGGCTGTCAATGAAAATTATTATCACATAAAATAAAGTATCACAAAAATAATCTTAGATTTGCGTAAGTAAAAATTTATCAGCGAGTTTTTAAAATACCATAATGCTATTTATTAACAACAGATATTCATAAATAACTTTTAAAGAACAGTTTATCCTTTAATGGAAAATCCAAATTAAAATATTAAACAAAACATTTTAAAAACTGAAGTCACTTTTGTGACCTTCTTCAATGAACTTGTTGCTGTCGCTCATTTCTATGCAGTCTGATACTATTGCTAGCAATGTTTTTGAACTGAAAAGACACTTATTTAGAATGTTATTCAAAACTGTATTGAACTTTAATTACACAATTATGCGTTAATACATTTTAAAATGATTAAACACGTGAAGTTTGTGTTAAGACAGTGTTTTTTTTTTTTTTTTGAGGGGCACAAGTAAAGTGTAGTTGCTGTACAATTTGTGTGATTTTGCAATTATAATATAGTTTGAAAATGTTGGCAATGTTACTATAGGTGGGAGATAGAGGAAAATTCCTTCATTATGCAATTTGCTCATTAATGAACTCTATAATCTTGAAATTTTTAATCATAACCTGTTAACTTCAATTTTTTTATAACAGTTATCAAGAAAGCTTTGTAATAATCTTCATACTTACACATTAAATTTCTGTAGCTTTTATTTACATATGAGACAGTTCCAACGTAATAATTTTTTTCTAATCTTCTATCTTTTTTATGATGCATGGAACTTTTTCTTTTGTCACATGAAAACCTTTGCCGTTTGGTTTTCTATTTCTAACCATTTTTCTATACATCTATTATCCTGTTTCTCATTACATTTTCTTTCAGAGTAAATTTCACAGATTAGCATCTAAGTAAATTTTTTTCAGTAAGGTTATCTTCCAATAATAGAAAATTTGTTTTTCGTTAGTTTAAACATACAAAATAAAAGCAATACAACTGTGATCATATCCAAATTGGTACAAATCCAAACTAGTTGTCCTCACTGAACATTTAAAAAAATTGTAAAAATAGCATGATATCTAAGCATTTCTGCAAAGGCCCAGCCTACTTTGATAAGGTCAGTTTAAAAATTCTCGATTATACAAGTCGATCATTTCTTGAAATAACAAACACGATGAAACCAACTTTCCATGAAATATCTTTTATGGTTCAGGTAGTAATATTTTGGATTCTTTACACAAACAGAAGCATCATATTGTGGATATTGATTGAAACCATGCTCTCCTTCCTTTCGTTAAATTTTATTGCTTTCTAAATAGTTTACTAACTATTCAGGTAATCTATTATTTACAAATTTTATTTTCAGATTCCTTGAATATAAGTTGTGATATTTTAAATTTGACATCTCTACAGGTTGGGAAAAAATTACTCCATCCATTACCCACACAATCTGAAGCATCTTCTGATACACAATAATTACAAAAGGGAGAAAAACTGTGTGTGTGTGTGTGTGTGTGTATGTATATATACTCTGCTTATAAATATTTATTTTTTCCTTTTATTTAATTTGTAACAGTCTTATTTTTCTCACTAGCAGTTCTGTTTTCTTTTTTAAATAGTTTATTGTAGGTTTATAGTCAGTGTCAAATTAAAAGTAGGCAAAAAGGTCTGTAGATGTTTGTATCCTCTACTACACATGAAGATGAAGCGCCTAAACCTCGAACTTACTTCTTGAAGTAGGAGGGAATAGGCCATAATTCTCTTGCACATGACAATAACATAATTTTTAATGTATTAAATAAAGCAGCATCAATTAATAGTGATTAAATAATTGTTGCTGATGATTTCTATCTACTGTACACAAATTTAAATTTATATAATTTCCCATTATTTATGTGTAACTAAATTTTTTCTATTAAATATAATTTCTAATATTTATTCTGATATTTATTTCTGATCGTAGCCATGCTATTGGGTGTAGGGAATGGGTATAGACTCTGTACCCATTTAACATGTTAATCTTCAATTTGCCATTTATCATGAAATATCCATACCATTACGTAAATTAAAAAGTGTGAAATTACTGAATTAGATATATTAAACAATTACAATTATTTTAAAAACGGAGATGAATGCTACTTAATAATAGAAGTTAAAAGTAAAATAAATAAATATAATTCATACATAAGTTTAGAATATTTATTTATACCGCTGTAAACTTCATATTTCAAAAGATTCTTTAAAATCAAAAGTAATTACTTTGGTTTTAAAGAATCTTTTTATTTATTTATCTTTTTATTTTTATTTATAATCTTTTTTTGTTTATTTTATATATTTACAAATATATTCAATAAACCGATACGCAATCAATGTTCATCATTAATTCATTACAATATACTGAATTATTTGTGTACTCAATTTCTTTACAATTTGTTGCGCCTACAATAAACAATTTACCTTATTTATGACACACCTATAAAACTAATCATAAATGTTTTATAACATATATTAACAAGGTTTTTAATTAGGATTGTATGCTTACCTGCATAAAACCAGTTTTATAAATAGAAAATAATTTTAGTGGATTAGTGACCATAAATTATAATTATAATAATAACATTAATAAAAAACTTGTAAACATTATATCAGATTTTTTTTTACAATCATATGGTTAATTAATGAATAACAATTTATCATTATAGTATATTCTTAATTATAGTTAATCATATATTTTTATATCATTATACTTAATTATTTTATTTTTGAAAAAGATAGATTTTTTCAAATTGATCCAAGTTTTGAAAATAAAGTAGTAAACAAAAATAATAGAGGAAAAAATATAAATCGATCTTTAAATTTTAAATAAAGTTGAAAAATATATAAATAAAACCTTCAAAAAATTTCTCTAAAATCTAAAAACTAATTATCTTTAAATTCCGAATTTTTCAAGTCGTGGGCAAATTGAGGTTTATTAAAATATTTGTATTCATTTGTTGTTTTTGATTTGGTATTGACTTCGTCGAAATTTAAAGAATTTAAAAAGGAAAAACTTTAATCAGGTTGTTTAAAAGTGTGTTTTTATAAAAAATGTTTTATTTAAATTTTTTTGTTCTTATTACTTCCTGCAGGAAGTAATAACATCGGCTTGTACAGGAGCACATCGGTTCTATCCGACTTCATTTACTTTTTATTTTAATTTAAATATATTGATTTATTAATAATTACACTGGGAAAAAATTTTTTCTGTCTCAGGAAAAAAATATGTGATTCTGATAGTATTTTTGCTCCAGAATTCAAATATGATATCGATTTTCCCCATCACACAAGGTTTCCGAGAGACAGGCAATTATAATTTCAAACATTTTAATACGTTCTTAACTACACAATATTCAAACATTTGACTCGCCTAGAAAGTAAGAAATGACGATTTTCTGCTATATTTCGCCTGTAGAGCCAAAAATAATCGGCCAGCATATTAGGATTCCATTTGCCTTGATACCTCTTTTCCATAGCTGAAATCTCCTCATGAAAGTGTTGCCCGTGCTCATCGCTCACTGCGCCAAGATTTTCCGGGAAATCTAGGTGCGAGTCCAGGAAGTGTACTTTTACGGACATATTACAACCCGAATTTTTAGAAGATGTTATAAGATCGTTGACAATATCCCGGTAATTTTCCGCCTTTTGATTTCCCAAAAAACTCTGAGTAACATTTTTGAATGATTGCCAAGCTGCTTTCTTCAGTGGATGCAATAGTTCCCCAAACGTTTCGTCATGCATTAGTGATCGTATTTGTGGACCCACAAATATTCCTTCTTTAATTTTTGCATCACTAATTTTAGGAAACTTCTGTGTTTTCAGTACATGAAATCAGGAGTATTGTTCATGGTCTTGACGAAATTCTTCATTAATCCCAGTTTGATATGTAACGAGGTAGACATTTCTAGGATTACACAACGGGTCATGTCTCATATTTTTCTGTTCAGGAATGAGTGATTCGCGTTTAGGCCGTTCTTTTCTAACGAAATGGTTTTTTCTCTCCCTACTATCCCATTCACACAAAAAACAACACTACCTTGTGTAACCAAGTTGTAGACCAAGAATAAGTACCTTCAAATCACCAAAAATATTCCATTCATTTCTTTTGAAGAAGATTCCATCCTTTTAGCCGGGAAGCAAGCATTTCAGACTGTTTTTTGGATAACTTTAAATCTCGTATTAGATTAAGATTTTCTTGAATCAGTAAATGAGACTCGCATGAACTGCTTTGTTCGGAAGTTGTTATCACCAGAATCTGTTTCCTTTTCTTCCTTACTTCCATCAGACTCTGAGCTCTTTTCGTCTAATGTCACATGTTCTGGAGGCTTTGGTTGGGCAATTCTTCGCAGTGTGGATCTGATCTCATTGCGGATTGTAAGTTAAGGTACTGCGGGTTTAAAATCATAAATATTAAACTTTTTAACTTCATTGAAAATTATAGTTATTTTTCCAATTTCAATTAAAATCTCTTTTTTCAAGTAACATCATATGATTTAAACGCTCGAGTATTTTAGGTAATTTTTTTTCTGAACATCAAAAAACTTGAATCGAGTTTAATTTAACGGGCTAAACTTTTATTTTCAATAAAGTTTACTTTTACTTATACGTTTAATTTATTTTTATGTCATGCAATTCACAATCATATGATCCTTTTTTACGGTAATTTAGTGATAAAATACAGTTTCTTGTTAGTATTCGAACTACATTAAGTAAACTTATTTATATCCAATTGTCTATTCGTTTCTGTTATTTTATAAAATATTTAGTGTTTAACGGTAAAAATAAATTATAATTTTACCTTATTTTCTATTCATTTTCATACTCGGTATATTATTTTTATTTATTTTAAATTAAAAAGTTCCGGATTACATCACTGTCGCATCGTTTTCAGATGACACGGCAATCCTAGCTGATGATGAAGATCCGAATCAAGCTTCTGCTGAACTACAAACAGATTTAGACGAGATCGGCGCGTGGAAATTGAAATTGAAAATGAGGGTCCACCTGAATGGCGTCTACATCTCTTGCACGGATCGCATACGTTACCTTGGCCTACACTTGGATCGTCGCTTGATGTGGAAGGGCCCGTTGTAGAAAAAAGGAAACAGCTTAACATCAAGTTACGGGAACTAAATTGGTTGCTGGGTAGAAACTCACAGTTATCGTTATCTAATAAACTGTTGATCTACAGAATTATCCTTAAATCTATCTAGACGTATGGGGTCCAGCTATGTAACAGCAGTATTGAAATAATTTAAAGGTCCCAAAATAAGTTGGTCAGAGGCATAACGGAGGCGCCGTGGTTTGTTAGAGTTAGGGAAATTCATGACTATCTAGGCTTACCTTCTGTTTACGAAGAGATCTAAAAATTTAGGTCATGATACGAACAGAGGTTAGATAAACATGTAAATTATCTGGCGGTAAATTTATTGGACATCAAAGTTCCTACTTTCCTTCTCACGCAGAATAAATGTGTTACTGTTTACGTGTCACTTTGATAGTCTACAAATTACAGTATTTCTATTACCGACGAATATTTGTTTTATTTATAATGTTGTTTTGATATATTGGTATTGATGATGTGTTTATTTCTATTTTTATTCTTTTACGTCTGTGATTTATTTCTAGTTCTGTGTTAAGTACTGAACTTTAATTGGACCACTTCGACCAGCACCTTTTCTATATATGATATGTTGAACCTTTGTATGCATTAAGGCATACAAAGGGGTTTCATCGAGCTCCTCTTCACTTGATCATCATTAATCGTATTTACTTATGGTTCCTCATGAGGTACCGATTGTAAATGCTAACAGATAGACAAAAGAAAATTAAAAGCTTACTTTTTAAATAACAGCTTTTTTCAAAATACCTAGTGGGTTGAAATATTTGTTTGGGTTTCATTTCTTATAATTAAGAAATGAAGTCGTTTATTATCTCAGTCAGTTATTTCAAATGACTTTATTCTTTTAAACAAAACATCAAAATAAATATAAAACGCTTTCCGAAGTCATTTAATAAAGAAAAAATCACTTTAGATTACCTACATCTGCTTAAGTTTTTATTTTTCATGAGATTTGGACTTATCGGATTTATAGATTCTAATTGTAATGATTAAATCTCATGTTATTACAATTTTTCATTAGATTTTTCTCAGGGTTTTGCTTAACTTGTATTCTTTTTAACTTTTAATTTATTCCAGTTCTTCTGTTTTGTAATTAATATCTTCCATTCTACTCTCTAATTCGATATGCACGTGCATTTATCTTCCCTCATTACATGAGCAAGTAGTTTATTCGTCCTCTTTTTTCGTAGATGACATTAGTATTTTTTTCTACGATAAAATAAACGAAACATAAATATAAATCTCATTACTAACTTTTTCATGATCTTATCTTATTTGGGGGATAATGTATAACTGTTTTTGAGTCTTCTATTTCAACCATACGCTATTCATTTTCTTTATTATAATTATTACTATTACACCCCTCACAACAAATTTAGTTACATTTCAATTAAACAGTTGTCTTTTGTTCTTCTTCATCCTTATACAAATATTGAACTAACCTTATACTCGTCAGTTCAATGAAATACGAATAATACGAGAATTAATAAAATTAATAACTTTCTTTTAATTTAAATTCTCTCAAACGGGCGTTCTTTTAATTCATTTATACGATTGTTTACTTCTTGTTTCTAACTTTTTTTTGTTCATTTTATTTCTCTCATTTTTGACCGATAGGAAATTTATTCTTACATCTTCCATCATTTTTGACATTTTTATCTCGCACAAGATAAAACAAAAATGTAAAAATCTTTTTTTATATACTATTGTTTATTTCTCTTTGTCAAATTAAAATATAAAAATAAATATAGTTATTGTTTGTTATCGCATTAGTTAACATGCTATCTCTTCAAAGGCATTAAGATGCAGAATAACAAATTTTTATGTAATTAAATTCGTTAATGATTATTCGCAAAACCCATACAAAATATTAGAATAGAGTATTAAGTTACATTTTTAAGATGTCAATAAATAAACTAATTGAAAATAATGGCGCATTTTGCATAAAAGTTTACATTGAATTTGACTAACCTAGTATGAAAAATGATGCTAAAGCTGACGACGTAATTAATCAAACTTTTTATCGTAAAAAATAAGGATATATAGTATAAATTTATTAGATTTGTTTAAAAATAAAATGAATGAGAAAAGAAGGTTATATCTTTTAAGTCTTACTAGGAAAAAACTTTTGTTCGAACAAGAGGATTTAAAGTAGGGGTACGAAAATTTAGGCAAGAAGAGCAATCCATCACGGAAGAGTTGTCACTCTCCCGATAATGAAAAGCGACCGCTCTACTGTAATGAATATTAATTTGTGATCTTTTCCAAGGCTGTCGCTTTTAGATTCCCGGAATTTCTCCTATTTCTAACGACTTCGCTTCATATAACTCCTCGTCTTCTATTTCACATACAACCTGTCTTTTGTAATATATACCCGCGGGTAGTGATGGATGGTCTTCCGATTAGGTACGTGTTACTGTTCAGAAATATTTAGGTGTCATGCTTGATGAGAGGCTTCAATTCAGGGAGCACCTTCAGTTTATCGCAAGGAAGGCTATAGATGCCTTCTTGATTGTTCGTAAAGTCATCCATCCCGATTGGGGGGTTGAACTTTCGTACCGTGCGTATTCTTTACAAAGATGTCTGCGAGGCTATAATGTTGAACGCTGCGCCCGTCTGGGCTCATCGTTTACAATTCCAATGTTATAGGGGCATTTTATTGGGAGCCCAGCGTCTTCGATTGATAGCTGTTGTCGGAGGCTATAGAACTGTCTCGAGAGAGGCAGTCTCTATGATCCCCGGCATAAAACCCGTGGATATTCTAGCTACGGAACGTAGCAAGCGGTATGTTTCTAAGAAAGTTGGCCTTCTTACTTCTGGGCGTATGCGAGAGATTGATGACCAAGGTTTTGACTCTTGGCAAAGTAGGTGGAACGGGGTTCTTCTACTGGTCGATACACGCACGGTATATTTCTAAATGTTAGGGAGCTGCGAACAATCAGGTGGGTTTCAATCGGTACAAAACTCAGTAGGGTCGATGACACTGCGGACCATGTCCTTTATGTTTGTCCCCGGTACGTGGTTGAACGTACCAGAGTTGTTAGGGAGCTCGAGAAAGTGAATTCCTTTCTTGATCTGCGAGTCAACTGGAAGACTCGCACAGAATGGACTATTGTAGCTGGCTTCTCCCGATTCCTCGGCCTGAGCAGAACGACGGAAGGGGTATAGTAGAGTAGCACCCCCTGGTGGCTAGGGTCCGCCTGGGCAGTTGATTGGCAGGAGGGTATAGGTAGCCATGCAGCCGTGAGGTGTAGCGCCATCTCGACAATTGTAGTAAGTAAAGTAAATGTCACGATGGAGCTGAGTGGGAGTAGAAGGTCTGTCCGTCTCTCCCTTATAGACGTGACCGGAATCCAATTGTAACGAAGTCAGGATATGAACTAAATTGAGTTCACTAACGGAAATAGGAATAAATTACGTTGTTGCGAACAACATTTTTGGTGGTATGTTATTTATTCATTTGCCTCGAATATTACGAGACATTTATATAATTGACTATAAAATGTAGAACTAGGCGCGGAGTTCGTGCTTTCGCGAACTCTGTTAACTAGTTAGAGGGCTACGAGGAAGGACAATCAAGATTGTCTGAAAGAAGCCTACACGACGAAGGCGAAGGCTGAGTCATTAACTCACTGATGCAAATGTCTACCGAGGCATTTACATCGGTAGCATCCCAACGAGGCTTGGTTTATTATTATTGAGATGTAAATAATTAGCGAAAGATGACTCCCGTCGTCTTTCGCTAAAGCATCATCATGGTTATGACCGGCGTGGGGGGGGGGGGGGGGGGTAGCGACCGCAATCGCCCAAGGCCGGTGTCTTCTCCTACGGAGGTCGGGATGTCCCCGCACGTTTGTAAGGTGTTTTTTCAACTATCTCTCCTTCATATACTTATAAATATGTGAATTGTATAGTGCTGCAAAAGTAAAGATTTAGTACTTGTTTCCTTATATTCGGTATTTTCCAGCTGGGTACCTGTTAAAGTGAATATTCGTTACTAAGATACTCGATACAGTATGGCAGTAGTAGTAGTATTATAGTAGTTGTTGCTGCCCGTATCATACGTACAAGTACTACGTTATACAAAGAACGTTCGCTATTACTAACTTACTACATCGTTACAGTATTTTAAAAAAAGGACTTGACAGTTTTTACACTTCAGAAATAATTAAATTAAAATGAAACAGTACTGGACTCATTCACCCCAACGATTTTTTTTTAATGTCTTTTTATTTATAATTTTTACTTAAATTTTATTCTGTACAAAAATATATATTTTTAAAAATATTAATTGACCTCGCTCACCTTTGTGTGTGTGTGTGTGTGCGCGCGCGCGTACGTGATTATTGATAATTTTTCAGTCATGAATCTAGTAAAATTTTCATAAAAAATTTGTTTATAATTACTGCAACAGATATTACGAAAAATTTTAAATACACAACTGAACTGCATACATTTCACGAGTGGAATGTACGCATGAAATAGGTGTATCAACGTTAAGTACACAAGTGAACTCGTACGATCGCAATACAAAAATAAAATTTTATTTAACAATCTTTTTTTAATTTTAGATATTATATTTTTATCTTCCGTTGACGTTTAAAAATAACATTTTTTCATTCTTTTCGGTTTTAATGATGCACATATTTCGGATAATATTTGTCTTGATTTGGAGAAAACTCTTTCCGTTGGCACTGATGTAGCCGTAACAGACAAATATTTTTTTGCTAATTAAAATTTCCGGGTATAAAATCGCCGGTGTACGCCACCAACGTGTAGTAGATCTTCTTTCCTATTGAGTAGCCTTTCTTTAATATATTGCCTCATCGATGTGTGATACTGGCAGCAACTGTGGATACAGAGGAATTTTTCGTTGTTCTACATGTCGAAGTGAATCCAGATGGAATCTTCATCTGTTCCAACTGAATGATTTGGCTTTTCTCTCTGATTTTCCAGCATCATTCGTGTCGGTGACATTTTTTCGAAGTCAGCTTTTTATAGAAACTTTGGCTTTTTCATATTGAAGGACACATCAGTAAACGCTTGCCTTTTAAATCTAAATTCCAAAAGAACCGCTTTCGATAAGATGTGCCGCGAACAATTTTTAAATCTGTTATTGAATTCTAAAATTAATTTTTCAAGTAATTTTTTAACAGTTCATTATTTAAAACATTACCCTACCAAAAATAATCATTTTTTTTAATACGCTGTCAATGGCTACCAAAACGTTTGATATTATGACTTCGTTTTCAGACAACATTTCTCTGTTAATAATATGAAAAATTTTTAAATCTTTACAATTGCTGGAATTATACGCCATTCATCCATCTTCTGAGTAAATTTCATAATGAAAAACTTAATTTTAGTGGTTTAAATGTCAAATTTCAATTATTAATATATTTTTTAATAATATTTTAAGTAATATTTTAGCTTAATATCTATTGATATTCTAATTTTTTTAAATTTTATATTATAACTTCTCGAACGTCAAGTAATGTAGTTTTCTGTAGGGTTGAATGAAATTAAACATTCTTATTAGACTCGCTCAATGGACACCGGGATCAAGAAGGCGGTGTCCTGTGACTACTTCATGAGAAATTCCAGGCGTTAAATTTTTAAGTGTGGGGACTACTGTGTCCGACCTGTCCCCGCACTTTAGTAAGATGTTGTTTGAACTTCCTCATAAATAAGTTATTTGTGTAGTGCTCTAACTAAAACTAACGATAAATTTAGTACTAGTATGTATACTTAAAAAAGTTTTTTTCTTTACTTATTCTAACAAAAATTAAATTACAATGAAACAGGATACTCGACTCCATTCACTACACAGATTTTTTATTTTTTATTTATAATTTTACTTAATTTATATTCTGCAGAAAAATATTAAAAAAAAGATATTGACCTCACTCCCACCTTTTGTGCGTGAATTAATTGTTACTTATTGAATCATGAATCCAGTAAAATTTTCATAAACAATTTCTTTATATCTACAAATATTACGAAAAATTTTAAATATACACAACTGAACTCGTACATCACCATCGTAATACAAAAATAAAATTTTCATTAATAAAAGTTTTATAACTTCTATTTATCTTTTTTTAATTTTAATTATGATATATTTATCTTTCGTTGTTAATTAATCTTCCGTTGACGTTTAAAAATAACATTTTATCAATTCTTTTCGGTTTATTTAATAAAGATGCCACGTCTGGATAATATTTGTCCTGATTAGGAGAAAATTATTTCCGTTGGCACTGATGTTATCCGTAACAGACAAATATGTTTTTGCTAATTTTAACAATTTCTGGGTGTAAAACCGCCCGTGTACGCCACCAACCAACTTAGTGGATCTTCCTTCCTATGTGTGACACTATACTGGCAGCAGCTGTTGGACGCAGGAATTTTTTGTTGTCTTCATATCGAAGTCTATCCATTCCAGCCCCATTTGTATCAGTGACACTTTCTAAATCGGCTTTTAATTGGGTCTTTGGCATACTCATATGAAGATGCATCACTAAACGCTTGTCTTTTAAATCTAGGATCCAAAAGAGGCCGCTTTCGACAAGATGATTTGCCGCGAACAATTTTTAAATCTTTTATTGAATTCTGAAAATTCATTTTTCATTTGCGTATTTTTAATACGCTATCAGTGGTTGCCAAAACTTTGATATTGTGACTTCATTTTCAGTCGACATTTCTTCTGTTAATAATTTGAAAGGCTTAAAATCTTTATAATTTCTGAAATTATACACCATTCATCCACCTTCTGACAGATTTTTTCGACGGGATTGTGTAATAAACCAAGTGCTGATGTAAAATCCTTTCTAGTATGTAGCGCTCATTAAATTCAAAACAGCCTAAAAGAGCTGACTAATTCCCCGTGTCTCCCTGTACTAGTAGACAACGCAACCAGTATAAAACGCAACCCATCAATCACTCATCCATGAAATTTCAAAAGTCAAGCTTACTCCCTTACTCGTTACTGAATTGGACTCGTCCAACATCTGAACATCGCGGCGACGCAGTAGAACACTACCGATAGTAACAGCAATGCAATCATAACGTTCAGTGTATTGCTAGAGACAAGATGGTGTTTTCGCTAGATGAACGTGTTTTCATTGTCGAGTCGTACTTCAGTACGAAATCAGCGGTTGCAGTGCAAGATTTGTTTCGCCATAAATACCCGGATAAACCAGCTCCTAACAAAACATCAGTATTAAGGTTAGTTGCAAAATTTAGAGAGACCGGTTCTGTTAATAACAAGGAACACAAAAGATCTGCGTCAGTGTTGAATACAGATATAGTCGCTGAAATCAAAGACCGATTACACGCCTCGCCAAATAAACCGATCAGACGTTTGTCCGCTGAAATTAATTTGTCTAAATCAACTATTCATCGGGCGACCAAACAATTAACAATTACGACCTTATCGCATTCAAACGGTTCATCGACTTCTTGAGCCCGACAAAGAAAAACGGCTACAATATTGTCATCGGTTCCGTCGATTTCTGCGCGAGGGAATTAATGTTACGGATTCGTTATGTTTCACAGATGAAGCACGATTTCATTTGGATGGCTACGTAAACAGCCAAAACAGTAGAATTTGGAGCGCTGAAAATCCCCACGTTTTTCACGAAAAACAATTACACCAGCAGAAGTTGGGCGTGTGGTGCGCGATATCGCGGAAGAAAATAATCGGTCCTACTTTTTTCGAGTGCACCATTAATGCAGAACGATATCAGGATATTTTATTTCAATTCATCGCACTCTTGGAAGAGGAAGACAGACACTGCTGGCTACAACATGACGGTGCGAAATCACACTACGCAGGTTCAACTTCTGATTTCGTTGAGGAATTCTTTGGTAATCGTGTTATCGGTCGAGGCTTGTGGCCACCAAGATCTCCAGATTTGACTGCGGCGGATTTTTTTCTACGGGGTTACCTCAAAGAAAAAGCCTACAGCAACAAACCACGAACACTTGAATAATTGAAAGTCAATATTGAACAAGCTGTATTAAATATCCAGCCACAAACTTTGGAAAAAAGTTGCAAGAAACGCTGTAAAAAGAATTGAAGCTTGTATTCAAGAAGATGGCGGCCACTTCCAACATTTACTCTAAATGTAAGGTAATGGATGGTAATAATAAAAATTACATTTACACATGCCTTTTTATTACTTCAATACCTACCAATATGAGGTTGGGTTGCGTTTTATATGGAACACCCTGTATATAGTGAGCCGACACTGCTTGGTATAAGAAGTTGTAGCAGAAGACATCCATCCATCAGTCTTTAATGATGTAGAGGATGCAATTTTCGACTCTTTCTTCAATTTTTCTGTGGCCACTACATATTGTGCATCAAGTAGAGTGTTGCTTAAAATAAATCGTGAAGGAATTTTGTAATTCGGTTCAAGATATTCTCATATCTCGTTAAAACCGGAATCTTCAACTATAGAAAACGTTACAGATCTTTAATTATCATCTTTAAAATCAAATCAATTTTTTCCCTCGGGAAACATTCATTCATTGACTTCCTAACAATAAGTTTGTTTTCTAATTAGGCTACTATTACAATCAGATTGAGAAGAGCGGTTGTTCCAGCTATCAGTATCGCTTACTTCGGTTCCATCTTGTTGTTTCCCTTGATCGCTATTACTATTGCTGCTAGACTGATGAAGATTTGACATTGACGATGTAGATGTTAGTGTAGTAGTTGATATTATTTCTGATGGGAATATGCTACTGCATGTAGAAGGATGTTTTTTTAATTTGTTTTTGAACCACCTCTTACAGAACATGAAGAGAAGCACAACGCACACGTCTTATTTTCCGATTTTTCACCAAAAGGTTCCAGAGTCAACTCCTTTTCTTTTCCATAATGACAGAATGAAAACGACGAAAATAAAATTTAATTTAATCAAATAAAACTGAATATAAATGAAACGGTAGACGTCAGAACAAATCAAATAAATAAAATAATGAATCTACTGTAATGTAATAAATAACATCTACGTAAAGCAACGTCTGTGGTACATTTAAAAAACGAATTACGAATTAGATAAACGAAAATGCAAACGCTTACATTTATTTACTTTAAAATAAAAATGGTATTTTTGAAAAGGTCTATAAAATTATCATTTATTAATAGAATATATTAAAATATCAATTATCATTATTCCAATTAGAATGTATTAATTTAAAACAGTTTTTTATTCCGAAAAAAAGGTTATGCAGATTTTTCAATACAATGTACTGTCGTTAAACCACGTACTGCCGTTTCTCTAGCGAAGAATATCACAACTAAATTTTACTTAAACAAGTAACTTAATTATTTGAACATATATGGTTTAAATGTCAAATTTCAATTATTAATATATTTTTTAATAGCGGTTTAAATAATATTTTAACTAAATATCTGTTGATATTCTAATTTTTTAAAATCATGTTTTACTCGAATGTCAAGTAATATAGTTTTCTGTAGCGTTGAATGAAATTAAACATTCTTACTAAACTTGCTAAATGGACACCGCGATCTAGAAGGCGGTGTCCTCGCACGCCTGTGACAATTCCGTGAGAAACTCCAAGCGTTCAATTTTCACAGTCCCCACAATTCAGTAAGGTGTTTGAGAACTACCTCCTAAACATATGAATTGTGTGTAGTGCTCTTTGTGATGCAGGTTCCAGCCGTGTTGTTTAAACATTATAATACAGCTGTAGAAATGATTATAATTTAAATGAAAAGTGATAAAAATCAAATGTAGTTTAGTTCTAATGCTAAAGTGAGAAATTTATTTATTACTTTAGCTATCTATATTTATTTATTTGCATATACTTATTAAATAAAGAATATTAATTTTTATCAATAATAAAATTAAACAGAAAAAGTCTTCTTCTTTTCTGTTTAGATAATGGTTTTTTTTTTTAATTTTAATAAAAAAAGCCTACATAAACATATTAAACTAATTTTAAATCAATACAATGTCTAAATAACAAGCTGACTAAGTTAAAGATTTTAGGTGTAGTTTAATAGATTGCAGTATATGTATATATATATATATATATATATATTTTTTTTTTTTTTAATAAGTCATTCACAAAAATTGCTTGGTAACTAATACGACTTATTTTTTGTATCCAGTATAATTTCTTTCATGAAGTTAGAGGTATAAACAAAATCAATAAATCTGATAAATTTTATTTATCAGTATAAATAAAATCAACAAAATGAAATTCTGTAACCGACAGAAAAGTTGACGATTTGACCTTTTACACTAAGCACAAATTATAACTATTATTTCTATATACAGATTTGTAATGAAATTCAAAAATAAAAATTAAATAATTAAGAATCAAGGTCTGTTTTCTTTATAAATAGTGATATAAAGTTGGGAGTAATGTTCAATCCTTATCACAGTATTAATCGATAATAAATATCCTATGCTTTAAACAAGAGATAATTTTGTTTATTGGTAAAGTAACGTACTAAAAATAAACAGTTACTTTTAGTTTTCGCTTTTAGTAATATAACAAACATAAATACAATAACTCCTTTATGAATGAAATATCCGTACATCCAATCTTTAATTATTAGATGGCGTGTTTTAGCAAACAATAATGTAAATAAATGACGTAGTGTTTTATGAATGCAATTAAATGAAGTAATTTTTTATGGTATGCTACAATGGGAAGATTTTGATAAAAAAGTAACGCCAATTTTAACTAATTCAAACCCAACAGTAGCTGGGATTTTAGAGCTAGATAAATATATAAATGAACCGCTCGTCTCAAGAACACATAATCCTCTCTCTTGGTGGAAAGCAAGGCGGTTAATTTATTCAAAATAATGTAAACTAGACTTTGCATTCCTGCAATCTCTGTTCCTTGCGAACGACGTTTTTCAAAAGCGGGACAGTTAATAACAGAAAGGCGAAATAGACTTACATCAAAGAATTTCGAAAAAATTATATTTCTACATGTAAATATGTAAAATACTGTAAAGTTTATTTGAAAGGTATTAACTAATTATTTATTTTGTTTAATTTTTTATTATTATTTTTTTGCGATAATAGAACCAAAACTTTTTAAAACGAAATGTTTGTGTGTGTCTGTGTAAGTAACTGTCCGCGTATTAGTAAAAACAACAAAGAAAATATGAAATTATAACATCTATGTGATAAAAAACAAAGATGGAATCAATGGCTCGCTCAAAAATAAGGTACGGTACAAGCTATATTATTTTAAATTATTCATTCTGTCATTTATAACTTTAGAGAAATTAGTTTAAGATAAATTTTCTAGTTATAAATTCTTTTACCCACCCTTTTACGCGTTTACCCCACGCGTTTACGCAAATCAGCTGATTTAGAAGTAGAGAGTTCTAGGGTTCAAGTGCTAGTAAAGACAGTTACTTTTTGAATACTAGAACGTGGATAACGGTATTCTTTGGTGGTTGGGTTTCAATTAACCACACATTACAGAACTGGTCGACCTAAGACTGTACAAGACAACACTTCATTTACACTCATACATATCACTCTCTGAAGTAATTCCTGACGGTGCTTCTGGAGGTTAAAAAGAAAAAAAGATATAAATACGTTTAATGAGTTGAAATTAAAAAAATAAAAATAAAATATTTGGCTCATTTCGCTGTAGTTGGTGACAAAACATAAAAAATGTGTTATGAGGGCTTACAGATAAAATTTAATTGTTTAAGATTAACTCGGTTAAATAGCACAGCTAATGAAAATATTTTATAATCGGAATAAATTTGCGAATGTTCAATAAACATTAGTGATAGTGGTGTAATAACTTATGCGTCATGTATGGATATAAAGACAACAAACGCAAGCTAGAATTTGGTATGGTAACCTCCACTAGAAGCTATGCATAAGAAAGACTGCTATGGATCGAATCAAATCGTAATTGAGACAGATTTGGTTTTGGATTTCGACTTCTGCAAACTGATTCTCGAATCTTTCGTTCAGTATAAAGAATCGAATTGAAGAAACGACTCGCTCACGATTCTTCTTATTACTATTGTGTATTACTGCAAAATTAAAGATAAGTTTAGTACTCGTACAGTATATTCGGTATTTTCCAGTTGGACTACATCGTTTACGCCATTTTACAAAAAAATTAAATTACAATGGTACAAATGATACTCGACTCATTATTCAGTCTGACGTTTAAAATAACATTTTTTTCCGTTTTAATTATGAACATTTTCGGACGATAATATTTGCCCTAACTTGGAGGAAATTCTTTTTTCCGAATCAGTACAGATTAGAATTTTTAATTTAAATTAATTTTTATGCTGAAAAGATCCTGTGTAGATTTTTCAATACAATATACTGTCAAACTGTGTACTGTCATTTCTCCAGCAAAGAATATCAATACTAAATTTTTATTTAAACCAGTAAATTACTTATTTTTACATATGTAAGTATATTTTGTAATGAAGAACTTAAGTGGTTTAAATGTCAAATTTCAATTAATATATTTTTACTAGCAATTTAAGTAATATTTTAGCTAAATATTTGTTGATATACTAATGGTTTTTAATTATTTTAATAATTGTTGATATGTTCAATTTACCTCGTAGAATTTCTGTATTTTACAAAATCGAAATTCGATATTGTAGTCTACCTAAAAATATAACTATGTAAATATTATAGCCAAGTTACAAAAAAATATAAAATAAATTTTATCTAGGCGAATAAAAAAATTAAAGTTTACATATTAGTTTTAAATATTAAAAGTATTTTGATCACTTTTTAATTTTTTTATCAGATCATTTCATTACCGCCAAATAACTTGGCAGTTTGAATTACACTGTAATGTAGCACAAAAAAAAGAGAAAAAACAAGTATAATAAATTTATAATATAACGATAAAACAAAATAATCTTAATTGTTTCCACGCGTATATATAATGGGCAGTGTCCATGATTTCTCCTTTTTACTGATAACCTGTAAAGTTTTAATCATAGGACTACAACCGTTAAACAAGTATACTACGAAAAACAAATTAAATTAGATTAAAAAGATTATAATTAAATTTAAAAAAAATCTATTGTTGTTATTTGTACTTTAAAATTAAGGAATTTTGCCGTTTCCGGGTCATTTTAATTATATTATTAAAGTCATTTTAAGGTCATTTTAATATTAATTATATAATTAAAGTAATATATCATAAAGTGCGTGAATTTTTCTCAAAATTACAGTGATTAGTTAATCAATAGTCTCGAATTTATTTAAAAAATACACTTAACACACAAGCGCACTACTGTGTATCTTAACCTCTACCCAAATCACAAACGTGAAGGATCACTATCGAGGCCACTTTTTTTTTGTAAATTTTAATTAAAATTTAGAAACTTCAAAGTGTGACGTAGCATGTGTACGTAGGTTTCAAGTATAAAAAATCTTTCCATTAGTTTCATTGTTTGCTAATAGAGTTAATTCTTTTTTCCAAAAATGTAATTGAAAAAGGTTTTTCATTTCGAATGCTGTAATTTTGTACTGATTTTCTTATTTCGTTGTCAATCGTTCACGTATTTTTATTGTACCAAAATTGTCCCGTAAACGTTTTATAGGTTAGCCTTTATTAATATTCTTTTAAAAATTAAGTTTCCGAAGTGTCTTAAAAACGGACACATTTACGGTTTCCATCGTTTATTTCGAGAAGAAATCTTAAAACTAAAAATACATTCACGAATATTATGGGCTTTTTTAAAAAATAGAATTAATAGTGTTCAAAAATATAAACCGTGTTAGAAACATGATTATTTAGCCAAAAAAACAAATCTCAATCAAATACCAATATGAATTAGCATTAGCATAGAATGTAATCAAACTGGAAGAATATTTATAGTTATTACAAATCATCTTTCCGATTACAAATTTGAATAATTCACGTTTAATAACACTCAGATACATGAAAGTAGCATCAATGGAAAGGAAAACTCAGAACGTTTTGTATTCATTTAGTAAATGTAATACACATCACATTAAATGGTAAATGGTATCACATTTGCTCAATGTGAGGGAGCTCACATTGAGCACGATGTCACGCGACAAACATCGAGTCCAATTCCTGCCATACATTGGACGACCCGCTAATGCAAAGACCTCTGTGAGCGAACACGAAGCTTCTGGATGTTGGTTTGGTGGTAAAGATTTCCGATATATATGCTTTGTGGACAAATCCGCAGAGAAAAAAGTCACAGGATGTAAGGTCATGGATACGTGGAGGCCAAAGCAAACGTTCATTACCGCCACGGCCGGTACGCTCAATCCATCTCTTTTGTAATTGCCTAATCAGTTCACCTCTGGTGCCCCATCCTAATAAAAAGTTAACCTTGGATATCTGTTCAGGTTCTGCGGACTCGTACGAAACTCTAGCTCACACGTTCCACAGTTATCTCGCTTACTGGTGAACGGCCGGTTGACTTTCGATTACAGATGCAACCCCTTTCTTTTAAAATCAAAATACCAGTTACGGATACTGGACCCACTGGGTGCATCTTCAACAAATTTCCTTCTAAAGTTACGTTGCACAGTAATAACAGAATCCTTTTTTTTTTACCTTCGGGACCACCGTTAGGTATTGCTTCAGAGGATGACAAGAATGATTTGTAGCGTGTGTGAAAAATGCTATGCCTGACCGGGATTCGAACCCAGGACCTCTTGTGAGGGTCTATTTTTCAGTTACTTTGCAGATGTAGATAAAATTAAACAGAAATTCCAGAATAATTAAATAAAATTTAGCAGAAATTAAACTTGAAAATCCAAAAATAATATGATTTTAAATTATAATTTTCTATTAATATTAATTAAATAATCAGATGTTTCACCAAATCTATTACATATACACATATGTAATAATGCCTATTAAATTCCATATAACATTTTTAAAAGTACATAAAACTTTATTTCACTAATAACTAATGATTTTTTTACACATATCTTTTTTATTGTTATTATTCAATAATTTTTATTGTAAAACTATTTTTACAATCACGGGTTAATAATTCTTAATAAATCAATATATTTAAATTAAAAAAAGAAAAGGAGATGAAGTCTGATTTGAACCGAAGTGCCTTCCTTAGTAAGATCCAAATATTTCATTAATTAAAATTTTATCTGGCTATAACTCTGGAACCGATTAAATAAGTACCACTTTTGGTATAGCGTTGAAGATCTCTCAATGAGGACTTATCACTGAAGTTAAGAAAAAGACCAAAATCGAAATTTTTCGCGATCACAATAATTCGTACAAGGAAGTAAAAATGGTGATCGATAACAGCTTGAACTTTCTTGATTACCGGCAATTAAACGGGTTAGATAATAAAGAAAAATATTTATTTTGGGTTGATAACATTTGTGAAAAGAAAATTCATAAATTGTATTATTGAAGAAGCGAATAGAATCGTTTAACATCACCATATGTACTGGGTTGTAAAATCTTCTAGATTGATATAAAATATAATTTTCTGATTACACACTAAAATTAAAATTTTTCTAATATATTTATACTTAGGTTAAAGCACCTGATGAATTGGGAATATATATAATGGTATCTTGGAAGGAATGCGACACAAAGTATAAGTGATTAGCCGATATTTAAGTAACAGGCTAGAAAATCGCAGATACAGAAAAATGATGATATAGCTCGGTAAAAATCTGTTATTGAAGAGAAACAAGATTTTGATTTTTCTAAGTTGATGATTTTAGACGTGGAAACTTATGTTAATAGAAAAATTGATTTGAAAGTTATTTACTTGTATATAAAACAGTACAAAAAGATTAATAATTAAATATATAATTTTATATCGCTCCTGCTTCACCCATCTTCACATATCTACTTCACAAATAACAAACTTCTTCTACCTCCATAGTCTTTTCTCTTCTGATTTTTATATTCAGTGGTCCATCTACTTTATTTCTACTACATTGCATTACTTTTATTTTGTTCTTGTTTATTATTATGTGGTAGTTCTTGCGTAGAACTTCATTCATATCATTCATTGTTTCTTCGAACTCCTTTTTATTCTTAGCTACAATTACTACATCGGCAAATCATAGCATCTTTATCTTTTCACTTTGCACTGTTACTCCAGATCTGAATTGTTCTTTAACATCATTAACTCCCAGTTCTATGTAAAAATTAAAAAGTAATGGGGATAGGGAACAAACCTTGTTGGACATCCTTTTTTATCACTGCTTCTTTATGTTCTTCAATTATTACTGTTGCAGTTTGGTTCCTGTAAATGCTTGCAATTCTTCTATCTCTATACTTGAACCCTAAACTTTTTAAAATGCTGAACATTTTATTCCAGTCTACATTATCAAATGCCTTTTTTAATTCTATAGATGCCAAGTATGTTGGTTTGTTTTGCTTTAATCTTCCTTCTATTGATAGTCTAAGCACTAAAATTGCTTCCCTTGTCTCTATACTTTTCCTGAAACTAGATTGGTCTTCTCCTAACACTTCTTCCACTCTCCTCTCAATTCTTCTGCACAGAATTCTAGTTAAGAATTTTGATGCATGAGTAGTTTTTGAAGCTAATTGTTCTGTATTCTTCACATTTTTCTGCCCTTGCTTTCTTTGGTATCATGACAATAACACTCTTTTTGAAGTCTGACAGAACTTTGCCTTTTTCATAAATATTTCACACCAGTTTCTATAATCTATCTATCACTTCCTCGCCGGCACTGCCCAGAAATTCTGCAGGTATCCCATCTATCCCAAGAGGCTTTCTGTCATTCAAATCCATTAATCTTCTACTAAATTCAGACCTCAGTATTGTATCTCCCTTTTCATCCTTTTCAACTTCCTCTTCCTCCTCTATAACACCAATTTCTAATTCATTTCCTCCGTATAACTCTTCAATATATTCCACCTACCTATCGACATTTTCTTTCATATTATAAATCAGTTTATCATCTTTATTTAACACATCTTTAGATTTTAACTTATGTACCACAAAATTCTCCTTAACTTTCCTATATGCTCTGTCATTTTACCAATGATCATTTCTCTTTCCACTTCTGAACACTTTTCATTAATCCACTGTTCTTTCACTACTTTGCACTTATTTATAATATTTATGAATTGTTGATAGTTCCTTTTACCATCTTCATCACTAGCATTCTTATACTTTCTCTTTTCATCCATCAGTTGCAATATATCCTCTGATATCCAAGATTTTCTACCAGCTCCCTTTGTTCCGCCTAAGTTCACTTCTGCTGATTTAAGAATCTCCTTTTTAATATTCTCCCATTCTTCTTCTATATTTTCTATCTTATCTTTTATGCTCAGATATCTTGGATGTCCTCTTCAAAAATCTTCTTTACCTCCTGTTCTTCAAACTTCTCTAAATTTCACCGATTCATCTGACACCTTTTCTTTAGATTTTTAAACCCCAATTAACATTATCACAAAATTATGGTCTCTATCAATGTCTGCACCAGCATATACTTTGCAGTCTACAAGTTGATTTCTAAATTTTTGCTCAACCATGATAATAATTTATCTGATACCTTGCAGTATCACGCGGCTTTTTCCATGTGTATATTCTTCTATTATGATTTTTAAACTGGATGTTGGCAATTACTAAATTATACTTCGTGCAAAATTCAATAAGTCGGTCCCCTCTTTCATTCCTTTTGCCCAGCCCGTATTCACCCACTATATTTCCTTCCTTGCCTTTTCCAATGCTTGCATTCCAATCTCCAACTATTATTAAATTTTCATCTCCTTTTACGTGTTTAATTGCTTCACCAATTTCTTCGCATACACACTCTACCTCATCATCATCATCATGGGCACTTGTAGGCATATAAATGTTAAAATTCATTGTCGGCTTAGGTTTTGATTTTATCCTTATTACAATGATTCTATCGGTAAGCTTTTTGAAATACTCTCTTCCCTACCTTCTTGTTCATTATGAAACCTACTCCTTTCTTTTTCCTGTTTAGCCTCTGGTAATTACCTTTCAAATAATACTTCAGAGGATGATATGTATGGGTGTAAATGAATTGTAGTCTTGTACAGTCTCAGTTCGACCATTTCTGAGATGTGTGGTTAATTGAAACCCAACCATCAAAGAACACCAGTATCCACTATCTAGTATTCAAATCCGTGAAAAATAACTGACTTTACTAGAACTTGAATGCTGGAACTCTCGACTTCCAAATCAGCTGATTTGGGAAGATGTGTTCACTACTAGACCAATCCAATGGGTTATGAAACCTACTCTTGCCTGCCCCTTATTTGATGCTGAGTTAATTATTCTAAAATCACCAGACCAAAAGTCGTTTTCCTCTTCCCACCGAACCTCGCTAATCCCTCTTTAAATTTTTTAACCTACCAACCATTTTTTAGACTTCTAACATTCCACACTCCAACTCATAGAATCTTATTTTTTAGTTTTCTGGTGACCCCTTCCTTAGTAGCCCTACCTGGAGATCCAAACAGGGGACTAGTTAACTCTGGAATATTTTACCAAGGAAGGCACCTCCATCTTTGTTACATGAAAATTCAGGGAGCTACATTTTCTTTGAAAAAAAAACTATCGTAGTTTTCAATTGCTTTCAGCTGCTCAGTACTCAGAGTGATGGTATGACTGTTTAAGACCTCCTGATATACACCCTTAACAACTACTGAAAGGGCTGTTGCCCTCTTTCAGGAATCATCCCTTGGTCTGGCTCTCAACAGACACCTCTCCGTATGGTTGCACCTTCAGTCCAGCTACTCTGTATCACTGAGGACTCAAGCCCCCTCACTATCAGCAAGGTCTCATGATTCATAGAGGGAGCGGAAAGTTATATAAATATACTTAGTTACACAACATAATTTTTTTGATTCAACTGATTTATATTGAATTAGTGCATTAATTGATCCCCAATAACCAAATTAAATCGATAACATTGATGTTCTAATCAGAGATCACACTCTGTGATTTACATTGTGGAAGTAGTATTTCTGTCTTTCATCCAAAAGTTGGGTTTCCATTCTGATCATGAATGACATTTTTCACATGCTACAAAATCCATTATCCATAATAGGAACTGTTATTGAGAGAGGGGACTTGTTACTATTTTATGAATAAAATAATACTATTAACTATACCTTTGCCGAGACTTAAATTTGACTCCAAAGCACTCTCGTATTTAAAATATTATTATCAAATAAAAAATACATAGACTGGTGGTCTTGGAATTATTGACCAACCTTGGAATTACTTGATTAATGACTGTTCATTTACCATACATCAAATGTTACTGAAATCCTTAAATAAATTGTTGTTAAAACTGATATTTTGATGTTTTAATCTCTGAAACAAATCCTTCCCTATCAAGTCCACCAACCCCAGGAAAATGGGATAAAAAAGTCATTAAAAATTTTATATAAAAAATTTTATACTACTGTATTAGTGGATAATTTTGTATTAACAGATAATTATGATGGCAACAGAATTCTTCTTTAGGTTATATTTTTAATTATCATACCAAGAGTATAGTTTCATGATTTGGTACAAATATAAATTTTATATTTATTTTCGTTTAATTCAGTGACTCACAATTATTGTGAAGACTTATTTCTTAATGAAAAGTTTTGTTAAAATATTATAGTCTCATGTCAAAACAGGCTGTGATTAAAAATATTTATCAGTATGTACACACAGCTATGAATGCTACATACAACTTATTACACTTACAAAAATCAAACTTAGCAAGATTTAAACTCAGAAATGTTTACTATTACCTTTAGAAAAAAAAAAATTAATGAAATGTATTACATTAATGTTTGCAAACATAACCCAGCAATTCTAAGGCAACACATAAAAAAATCATTCCTGAAATTAGTATAATCATTCTCAGGTATAAAAAACATCCCAAATCAGATTACTGGGAAAAAGAGATGTGAAGTGGTGGTGCCAAATCTCAAGAAAATAGAAATATTTTTTGATATGCTTTTTACATTGTAGCAAAAAAAAATTGTATTAAATATTTAAAAAAAATACAATTAAACGTCTACTGAGAATATTATTAAATTATTATATTATTAAATTGACCATTTAATTAAGTCACAGAAAGAAATAACAAAAAGTAAAATTTTTCATATACCAGTTTATTTATACCTAATATTTAATATATAACCTGATATACCTTCTCAGTTCAGCCAAGGAACATGGGTAAAAATTTGTTTGCCACTGATCAAGTAGTTTTTTACCTCCTTATACAAAGTAAAAGAAGTATTGTGATCGTGAAAAGTTTTGGTTTTCAGATTTCGACAGAAATATCTATTTTGACCAACTCAGAATCCATTTTGACTAATTTAAGCAAGACATCTCGCATAACTCAAAAATGATTAGCTGTAGGATGTTGAAATATTGAATTTAGGACTGTTATAACATCTTGTTGTGAACCTCCCCTTTTGATTGTAATGAACTGAACCAAAAGTGTTCTGAAAAGCCCAAAATCTAAAACATTTGGATTTTGGACTGCAGTAATAAGACCTCACTGAGAGCTTTTCAAAGAAATATCAAAAGTGGTATTTATTTTCCTATTGGTTCCAGAGTTATAGCCACATGAAATCTTAATTAATGAAATATTAGGATCTTAGAAGGGGAAGCTACATCAGTTCAAATCAGACTTATCTCCTTTTTTTAAACTTTTTTTTTTAATTTAAATATATTGATTTATTAACCTCTGACTGCAAAAAAATATTTACAATAAATAATAATAAAAAAACTAAGAAAAAATATCAGACATTATTAATGAAAAAAAGTTTTATGTACTTTTCATTTTAAAAAATTGTGTATATGTCATTTAATAGGCATACAAGGAAGTCATGTGGTGTCCACATCCAATTTTTTTAAAACCCTATTAATTAAATTTTCTATACAAAAACTTTAAAAATATGTTGAGCTAGAAATACAGCCATTATCAGATCAAATATATCTGATTCAGTCAAGATTCAAGAAGAGTATTTTAGTTCTACTCATCTTAATCTAAAAGGCATTCTTACTTACTTGTATTTATTTGATTGCATCAGCTCAGTTCTTCATTGTTTGTAAGATATATTACTCGATATAAAATATGTACCCAGATGAAAAGAAACTACATATTTATTTAGTAATGAAACGTCTCATGTTTAGGAAAAAATGCCTAATACAATCAAATGCTGAATATTTTTTTAAGGGTTTTCCCAAGATTTTCCACATAGTTTTTCATGTGGTTCCTGTATGTAGTGTATCCAGTTAGGAAATTTCTGCAGTCTTAATAAAGAGAACTAGTAAAAATCTTTATTGAATCATTCAATGAGAAATCTGGTAAAATTATTTGTTTGAGGGCTAAGTTCTTCAAGCCGCATTAAAATATGAATGGTGTAATAATTAATTTACGTCACAACAAAATGAAAGCAGATAAAAATTAGGGTTTTAAAAAACACAATAATGAAATCTTTAATAAAAAATGAATCAATTTATTCTTATTAAAATATAGGAAAAACATTTAACACCATTATCAATTGACTATATAAATTACACATATAATAACAATGTAGTAATTAAACAACTTGATATAATAAAGTATGAAGTAATAAATAATCTAATAGTAACAATAAATTTAAACTATGAAATAGTTTAAATAAATATGAATATAAAATGAAATAAATATTACATATAAAATATTTTATATAATATACTAAATATATTAACACTTACAAAATATGAAATAAATTGTGGCGAAAACCAGTAAAAAAGATATATCTTTACTAGATGTGATGCCAGACAGTAAAAAAGAAAAAAAAAACATTTAAGACCAATTTCAAAGAGCTTTTAAAAGCAGTAATCTTTTAAAAGGCCACAAATGCATCTGCCTAAAAAAATAAAAATACAAATAGAATCACTTTATGAAATCATTTATAGAATCAGTTCTAGAAATTAATTGTAGGAGATTCAAAACCGGCTAATAAAAAATATAAACAGAATAATTAATGAACATTTAAAATGTTAAATGGCTTAAAGAAATTAATCGATTAATTTAATATATTATTCAACCCTGCATACACTAAGACATAATTTACATAAATAATTTTTCATACATTAAACAATTTCATACATTTTACTTATCGCATAATAATTGGATAACTAAACAATAATGTTTTAATCAAGCGTATCTGAAAGAGGATATTTGTTCTCTCAGCTAATTTAAAATAAATTTTAAACTTTAAACATATTTTTTTAAATATTCTAAATTAATCTAACAATGTTCACTATGAAAAATTTACAAATTAAATAATACAAATTATCGTTTACCTTTAGTGACTAAAGGTACATCAAAAATACATCAAATACATTATTTGATGTATTTTGATTAATGAGGGTAATAAAATTAAACATATAAAAGTTTTTTTTTTAAATGTATCAATAAGCAATAAGTAATAAGTTTTAACAAGAAATATTACTAATAATTACTACCTCAACATTTAGAAATATTATTCATTTGTATTTGCAGCATACATAAGATATTTTTAAAAGCTCAATGCGAATTAATTTAATTTTGTTTCCATTTTTATTTTTGTAACATTTCTATAAAGTAATGTATAATTTTTATAATAAAATCCTATAATTTTATTCAGAAGGAGAAAAAAGGAAAATCAGAACAGACTGAATTGAAATAATATTTGCACGGTCCTCTACAGGCCCGTTCGGGGAAAAATCCTATATTATTTCAATTATTAAATCACTGTGTGTGATTTAATAGAATGTAATTTGACTAAAGTAGAATTATACGTTAATTATTTTAGTTATCAAATAACACCGTCTCCCTTTTCACAGGTCACTTATGACATGTTATTCATAATTTCATTTAAAATTGGATTGCGAGATGAAGATATTACAAAAAAAATTTTTAACTTCCATAGTCTAAAATATTTACATTACTGAAATTGGATGGGAATTAATTAATATAAAATTGTAATTGAAACTAAAAGAAACAAAAGTACATTTTATACAATCAAAAAAAAAAACGATAGAGCTTCCAACAAAGTTCTAAAGAAAGTTATTATATGTATATTCTATATTTATAACGAACAATTCTTTGCTAAAATTAAAGAAAGAATATCGAAATGAGATAAGGAAAACAGTTACGTACTATTATGCATGATCTGAATTAAATATTATTTTATTTATTGTTAATTTGACCACCCGGTGACAACAAGGAAATTGTTTGTTTATTTTCTGTACTTTAATTGTTGTAATTTACAAGAATAAGTAGATATTAAAAATTTTAATAGTTTTAATGAATGTTATCTAAAAAGTGCCGATGACATTCAGTCATCGGGTAATGAAGTAATCATTGGAATATTAAAAATTCACATAAATTTCTATTATCACAATATTTTTCTTATATATTTACTACAACATATATTAGTAAAATTAATATTTACAATCAATTAAAAAAATAATGAATAATACTTCATATATATATATATATATATATATATTATATATAAGTGGTCAATTTACAACAGTTCAATATAATTTGACAGCATTATCATACACGTACACAAATATATGTAATTTATTACGATTTACTATTTATAATACAATGAAGATAATGTTTTAATCCACGTCTATTGATTATTTATTTCACTAAATTAAGAATAGTTATCTAAATTTAAATCGTTCCAAAATAAATTATTACCAATATTATTATTTTCTAATACTTTAATATCGTCACTAGATTTAATAAATACATAATTAATATTATTTTTATGATTTTTATTAATCGGTTCCCATTTTATAGCCGGATTTATAATCGGTGTACTGTTATGAATGAAACCTGACCACACATTTACCATAGTATTTACCATGTTGCTATCATTTGTATTTTCTGTACACGAAAAATAACTATTTAATACATACGCCACATCGTCACCGTGACTGACACCGACATTTGTTTCTATATCGCTAAATAATACGGATAAACTATGTTTACCTCTATATCCAAAATTATATAAATATACGGGTGAGTTTGTTATTTTTGACTGCATTTTTGTCGCTTTGTCGATAGAATTTACAAATAATCTATCGCTGATCATTTCTATCAATTTATTGACTCCGCTCGATGTCGATATAGATGTATCGTTTAAATAAAACGTTCTAATTTTTTTACTTATTTCAGTTTTATTTTTATTATCGCTAATTAAATTGTAATTTAATAAATACGGCGCTTTATCCAACCATGTTTGATCGAGTTCATTCATTAAATTATTATTAAATATAAATTCGGATGCCGGATATAATCCTTCTTCGGTAGTAAATCCGACTAACCACGGTAAATCGTGGATTTTACGATCTTTCATCAAATTATAAGGATGATCTCCAAGAAAACGTTCAGGATTATCCGCTTCGATCGTCGGACCGAACGGTGATATCGGATAATACAACCAACCCATAAATAACGACTTAATTTTTGATAAAATTAAATGTCCTGGTCGATCGCGTAAACAATCGATTAAAATCTGTGTGTTATTTGCTGTACAATTTAACGATGACGCTAATTTTAAAGTTTTTTCTTTCGGATTGTCCATTTGAGCCCACGGACAAAACGCTGTACCGCTGATCGATATACCTCGTTTAAAAAGATTACGGGACATTTCTGAAAAATAATGGTAATGAACGCTAGCGCCTCCTGCTGACAAACCGCTGATAGTCACTTCAGACGGATCACCGCCGAACATTTTAATATTTTTTTGTATCCACTTTAATGCCATTACTTGGTCTTTTAATCCGTTATTACCTGGTACTATATTATCGCCTGTACTTAAAAATCCCAACGGACCGACTCTATACGATATAGTCACTAAAACGAAATTATTTTTATCTAATAAATATTTTGGGTTAAAATTGTCTTTTGTACCGAACATAAAAGCACCGCCGTGTATAAATACAATAACTTCCATTAAATTATTACCGTTTTCTGAAATATTCGGCGAATAAACATTAAGATGTAAGCAGTCTTCGTTACCGATTATTGGATAATTATTTTTTGCGAGTAAGTAGTGATTAAACTGAAGACAAGGTTCTTTAGTTTCATTAGCGTAGATAATACCAGACCTTGACGAATTAAATTCTAACGGCGGCTCAAATCGAAGATTTCCTACAGGCGGTCTCGCAAATGGAATACCGTAAAATGCATTTAATATTCGTCCGTTTAGCGTTTTAAAAAATGTACCTTGAATTAAACCGTTTTCAGTTTTTACAATCGGCGGAGATTGTTCGCCGAGTATATAAGAAAAATTGATAATAATATTTATAACAAATATGTTTTTAAAAATAAAAATCATTTTTGAACGGATAGTCTTTTTTTAACTCGCACACAGTTTTAAATTCAATGAAGACACAATAAACACAATTAAAACTGTTTCAATAACAAGAGAAGATAGTTTTAAACGATTTAACAAAACAAACAAAACACTATCCTTTGTATCTTGTAATAGTATTACGACTGCTAAGCCTAGAAAATACTTATCATTATATACCCAAATTTCTAAAGCAAAAAAATTATAATTTTGATTTTACTTTTCGTGTCCATATTATGTACAAAAAATTATCATTATTTTTTTTAATAATCAAATTTATTAAAAAATGCTGATTAAAAAACAATTAAATTTTTAATTGACTATTTTACAAAATTATTTTTAAAAAAAGTGCGTTTTATAAATTCCAATTAGTTTATACTGATAAATATTCAAAGATTATTTTTTTTAGATTTATAGGATGAAAGTTCATTACGGTCTACAGTAACCTTATTTAACACAAAAAATATTTCACGAATTAAAATTAATGATTTAATATTTTGTCATACAAAAAAAAATAAATGTGAAACCTTTTCTTTAGTTGCATCCATTATTTTTGTATCCACTATGCAAATTATAAAAATATTGTTCTGTAATGAAATACTGGGAAACGTTTCACAAAACACTTTTAAATGCATGTAGATATTACTATACAAACAAATTATTTAACCGTAAATTACTCTGAGAACATAAAAAAATCTTGCCAACCAGTGTAACCACAAAAAAAACTTCTCATGTTCAGATTAATTTGCATGCTGCTCTACACTACCATGTCTAATCAGTACCGTGGACGTTAGTAGTTACACACTTCCCACCTTTAAACCTGCTTTCTTCAATCTAGTACATTAAATAGTTTCTTTTTTATTTATTTATCAACATACACATCCCTTCAGTGAACCCACCCACAGAACCAGGCAGCAAGAAATCTTGTAAAACTTTAATTACAGAATAGTTTGAAAAAATAACCGTTGCATGTGTTGACTACATCAAGTACAAATTAATCAAAATCATTCCTTTATAAAAAATAAAAATAAAAACCGACTTCAACAAGTAATAGGACTAAAAAGTTAAAAATAAATATACTTATATTTATTAAATAAGGTAAAAGTATTTACATCAAATAACTAAGTCGGTGTCAGCTAACACACATTAAACACTATGTCAAGTATAATAAATAATTCTAATATGTAAGTGATAAAAATTCTGTTAGAATTAGTATGTAGTAATACATATCCATTAATATATTACTTTCTATTAGAATTAGTATACAGCAATACATATCCATAATATATTACGTAGTGCAAAGGTGATCATCTAACATATAAATCAATAATAAAGCTCATATGAAAATGCATCTAGCTGTCGTATTAAAAGAATAAAGCTTCTCACTTTAAATATCTATTCTGCTTTTATTATTAAAGATAAGGCTTTCAACACATCTAGCCACTGACAATAGTGTACCTCATTGACAACATTGACTCCTACTATTGAAGTAGGGAATTCTTACACCAATAGACTGTATTGGAATCTTTCATAAAGGATTTAGCATACTTTAAATAGATTTACAAGTTTTGTCTTAATTTCATTTTCAATTCTTCTGCTTCTCACCATACTATCTTTCTTCAGCAGATCTTTACTTTTTAATAAACCAACTCATTATAATTTACAGTTAGCTCGGTTCTCTTAAAGTTTCTATGTGCTATTTTTTTGTATTTAAGGCACCTTAAAAATCCAACTGGGAAAAGCATCTAATCTATTCCTCTTTACAGGTACAGTGTATACCTGTCGATAAAATATTCAAACAAGTACCAACAGCTAACAAATACATTAGGAAGTGTAAACTCCATTATAGTTTGTCTCTTTTACGGCATTATAAAGACTGAGGTACTAATCTCTAGAGTTTACTATCACTAGTTCTTATAGCCATCTCTATTCTAAAATGCACAACAAGCGCATTGTGAGAGGCAAACAGAAAAACCAGATGATCAATTTCTATTCTACTCTCACATTAACATTAGATAATACCAAATCAAGTATCGTATATTTCACTGATTATGGTGCAAATGCCAGAAGACAATCTGATATGATACTCGTGAGTAATACCTGAAAATGGCGTAATCTTTCTCAAAAGTAACAAGCATATTATGCAAGTCTTATAGGTGGAGCATGAGAAGTTATTTTGCATTGTCTTTTTCACTAAGTTGAATGTACTGCTACTTTGAAGCATTCCAAATCTACAAAAGTATAGTTACATTCAGCCATTCGGATGACATCTTCAGTCTCTTTAACACTGAGGCTGAAATAAAAGTATAGTTACATTCAGCCATTCGGATGACATCTACAGTCTCTTTAACACTGAGGCTGACTGCATAGTAAATGTTATTAGTTTCAGAGAAAACAACTCTGATAGATGACCTCTTGTACTTTACTTTCATGTACCACAGTCAGAAAAGGATTACAATGAACAATAAAGTTACAAATTTAACAAGTAAGCTATAAGAAAATTTACTTGGACAGCTACATATTAACATTCTTGTTTCTGTTGTGAAATATTGCATTACGTGCACACCTTCAAACTTAGTATGGTAAAGTCTGGAGACATACAAAAGAAAGATATTTCTTAAATAAATGAATATTTCCTAACTAGTATACAAATCAACATCATGTTACCTGTCTCAAGGCCTTCCTCTATGTCTATGTTCATCCTTTTGAACAGTGAAAGCTCCTTATTCATGGTGCAATAGTTTGCAATGTCTTTTACATATTCGCCACTAACATTTTCCGTATTCGCATTCATTACATTATGTAGTGACATTAAAAAATAAAAATATTATCACACACTAAATGAAATAATAATTTAATACAGTACAAATATATGCTGCGATAGTGTACGTATTGTACTGCACAGTACAGTATTTGCACTTTCCATTTTTGCTACCATTTTAGTACTGTCTATTGTATTTTGCAGTATTTGTATTATGCACAAGTGCATAAGTCCATAATATTATGCACACATTTTCCACTTAATAAGTGGGCCTGTTACTCATGAAAAAGCTGAGAGACTGTATGATCATTTTAATCAAAGGCCAAGCCAAAATGACGCTGTTACCCCATACCAAGCTTCAGAAGCCTGGTTAAATAAATATAAAGTCAGACAATCTTTACGCAACATAAAAATTGTAGGGGAAGCTGCATCAGCAGATAAAGTAGTTGTAGAAACTTTATCTGGCATCAAGTCTTCATCTAATGAAGACTACTGGCACTTTATGTCATTACTGACAAAGACCAATGAGACCAGAGTTGACTAAAATAGTCAACCTTGGTCTCTTCTGGAAAAAGCTGCTTCAAACAGATATGCTGGAAGGTACTGGTGACATCGAGACCCCAGTAAATATCGCCGAAAGTATGAAAGAAATAGCTCGTTCAATAGGGAAAATTGGGTTCAATGAAGTAGATGACACAGATATTGAAAATCTCATAAACACATGAGAAGAACATAATGAACAAGATCTGGAATATGGCGCAGGTAGAGTATGATGGTGAGCAGGTACAAGATACGATCTCTGGAAAACAGTTAAATGTCAAAATGTTTAAGGCATTAAACTATTCTATGATCTTACCCGGTTTTTTTAAGATGGTGATCCATCTTTGAATAGAAGCTTAATCTTTAAGCGTAAAATTGAAGATGCCACGCAAAAATACACAAAACTTCAAACGGATTTAAAAACATGAGCGAGACAAGGAAAACTTACCAATTTTTTAAATGCAATCCAAAATACTGTAGGTTAGTTTTGTAAGTTTCCTTTTCAGTAATTTTAGTTTTAGTGTACATAGTACTGTTTTCTTAACTTTATGGCGATTACAGAGTACAATTTGATCATGTAATACTGTTTTCTAATGCAGTACATACTGTAGTTTGTTTTTAAATTAAACAGTTCGGTAAGTGCTTACGAGTAAATTAGGAAATATTCTGTATTTTGTTAAATATTTTTTTGTAGGGTACCTATGTACTGTACTAAACCTGTGATTATAATTAAAGTTGCCGTATGTAATTCATCAATAACATCGTCCCTTGTAAGTACGTATGATTTTTTTTTCATTTTACATAGAACCTAACCATTCTTCTGTAATTGAGTATTACTTCCGTTCTATATTCATTGTTTTCTGTATTTGCGGAATTTTTACAGTCTCTAACCCCCGCAAATAAGGAGATTTACTCCATAAGGAGATTTCATTTAAGGGATTTAAGGAGATTTATTTCATTCTACAACCGACCTCTGGAGTTCCTGATAACTTCCATTTCCTTTAATATTATCTATAATTTTAGCTGTTATCCTTCCTCTCTTCTTTTGACTGATTTTTCTATATCTGTTTCTTCAACCCTTCCCTCCTCCCATGATATGCGTAAGTTGATCTAGAAAAGTAGAATGCCTAAATTGCTGGAACAGTACTGTCATCCCTCTCAGTTTATTATCCTATCTGTTCATTTAATTCCCTCCAATCTCTTAAGATTCGAGACACTTCAAATGTCTCCATATTTCTTGTCTCTTTTCCTTTGTCTATATTTCACATCTGCACAGAAGTACATCCAAACATAGTCTTTCATAAAACACTTTTGTAAGTTTAATTCCATCAATGAATAAATACCAGGACCGGATTTATCACAAGTGCCGCCCCTGGTTAATAGCAAAATACCGCCTTTTTCCAAATTTTTTTAAAACCATGTGCATTTTTTTGATAATTGGTATAAATGAAATATAAGCATTTACACCTTTATTGAAATGTTTTATTTAATATATAATAATATATTTACAAATTGAATCTGAAATATAATAATTTTCCACATGTATAGTAACTTGCTTAGAAACACTTACTTTTTTGTAGCAAAATCTGTTATAATCTGCTCACAGTCTAGTTTTAAAAGAATATCAGCTTCGATGGTCATTATAGCTAAGCTATTTAAGCGATCTTCAGTCATTGCGGAGCGTAGGTTGTCTTAATTCTTTTTAAGCAAGAAAAAGACCTTTCAGTACTGCAGTTTGTAACTGCAGTACAAATAAGCATGCGGTATGCAATTTTCACATTCGGAAACACGGTGCACATGTCATTTTCCGGAAGAAATTTGAGTAACTCAAGAACGGATTTGTTTTGCAAATTTCGAGAAAAGCAATGTGCGTGAAAATGTATAAACTCATCACCTAGAGATGGCTCAAGATCTGACGAATAACATTCTCTCAATATCTCGGACGTCTTGCGAATATTAGAGTTATCGCTAAAATGTTTGAAATTCGTAATAATGGCGAATTTGATGTTAATGACTTCGTAAGCTGACATCCTTTTGCACAATTCGTTGTATAAATTATCCAAGATGACATTGAAAATATTAACTCTAAAATGGTCCCTGGTAGTCAATTCCACTTCTCCATCATTCGTTTCGTCAGGACGTACAATTCTTCTTCTCCTTCTTCTCAACACAGTTTGGTACTCCTGGATTTCAGACATTTCTAAGGCTAGTTCTTCATAGTGATCAAATTCATTGCGACAATCTGTGAAAATTTTTATAAGCCCTTTGTGTAAATCAATAGCCTCAACCAGACTGATGTTTACTTGCAATTTTTGACTGTCACTATTAAACCTAGAGAGTAGGAAATACCACAAAATTTGCAAGAATGCTGTTTCGATATGTTCCATTTGGCTGCGGATTCCTTTTGCTTGCTGTCTAGTGATTGCGTTTTCAGTTTCATCCTCTTCGATACTCACTAGTATTTCGATAAAGTTATTTATCGAAAAGTTAATTTCAGAAGTTAATTTTTCGAAGTTTATTTCTGAAAAGTTATGTTGTAAAGCAGTGACAGCATCCTCACGAACATTTAACGCAAATCAAGTACTGTGCTTTTTTATTATTTAAAATAAATTGACAAATTTTAACTACAAACAAATTTAACTCGAATTACTGTTTGACGCGCGTCAAACGCGCGCTACGCGCTCGGTGCGTCTGTTTTTTGCACTAAAAAATAAAATTCATTACTAAATTTAAGAAATTAGAAAAACTAAAAATTACAAAAATTTTTGGTCCGCCGACCGATCCAAATGTTGTAAAGTTATTAAAACTAATATTTATTTTCAAGCTTGACCCTTCCTAATTAGGTTCAGGTATAAAAGATTCCGAGCTTTACCTTTTCGATACGCTAATTAATATCGTCCAATCACGAATTTTGAGTGAATCTTTTTATTATTAAATTAAATTATTTAATTTAATTTAAATATTATTATTTTATGAAATAATTATTTATTTCTATTATTTTATTAAATTTATTATCTTTTTTTTTTCTTTTTCCTGTTTAGCCTCCGGTAACTACCGTTTTAGATAATTCTTCAGAGGATGAATGAGGATGATATGTATGAGTGTAAATGAAGTGTAGTCTCGTACATTCTCAGTTCGACCATTCCTGAGATGTGTGGTTAATTGAAACCCAACCACCAAAGAACACCGGTATCCACGATCTAGTATTCAAATCCATGTAAAAATATCTGGCTTTACTAGGACTTGAACGCTGTAATTCTCGACTTCCAAATCAGCTGATTTGGGAAGACGCGTTAACCACTAGACCAACCCGGTGGGTTAAATTTATTATCTTTACATGTAATAAATCAAACGAATTACGTAAACAGTTTTGAAGGAAGTTTGTTTACTTATAGTATGTTAGGTATACTGGTAACACGCAACGTAAAATTAAAATTAACAGCATCTTAATAAATAATTAATATTAATGTTACGTAAGTTGAATCTGTTATTTTAATATTAGTTCTACTTATAGCATATACTTTGATAATAAAATAATAATTATATTAAAAAATAGTATTGAAAATGTTATTTGTGGTGCATTGGACTTTACTTTAATTAATTAAACATTTTTCCTAAAAAAAGCTTAAAAAACATTATCAAAAATAAAGCAGTCTTTAAGGGAATCTATTAAATAATCTGTAGTATAAAAAACAATAAAAAATCTTACAAGCATGACTTAAATACTAAATTTAAATTACTTGCTAAATTTTAGTAAAAAAAAATTAATTAAACCAAATTAAAAAAAGGCCGTACTAAAAATTAAAAAAAAGCTGAAAAACAAAATTACTTTTCTTGCATTGGTTATTTATTTGGTTATTTATTCGTATATGGTGAAAAAAAATAATACATGAAAATAAACATAAAAAACTTTACAAAATTCAAAAAAGCAATATTTTTAAACTTTAATTGGCCTCCCACCCCAATATTGCCCATAAAATTTTTTTTTTTGAATCACTTGGTGTATTACTATGCTCAGGTAGACATAGTTCTATAAAAATCGTTTTATCCACTCAAAAGTTATTAAGCTTCAAATACATCAACACACGTACATACGTACGTACCATTCGTACCTTATTCCTCACTTTTTTAGTTTTTATTTGGGGTCCCTGAATCATGAAACGTCGAGAAATGCAAAAAATCAATTCCTCATTTTTTTATTGATTACCATACTTTCCTTCTTGCAGCATAGCTTTAGAGCTATGACGCCAAGAAAGTAAAAGAAAACTTTTTCAGTTCTTTAAATTTAAACTTATTGATATCAGTGCCAGTTTAAAAACTTACACCGACCACATACGTTTTTCACTGAGAACAAGAAGTTAAAACTTAACGATTTAAACATATCTAATTTTTTATTTCTTTAAGAAGTTAATTTTATTTATTTATTTTTTAAATTATTTAAAATATGGTACACTTAGAAAAATACACTGCCCAAATAAAAACAAGCCGTTTATAAGAAATGTTAAGATGAAAAATTTGCTTTTGGATTATCTTCTGGAGTTGTCAAACATATCAATCAACTGACTAAGTTGACCTTTTTGTGGATGAATATCAATTTTTTAGTATTACACAGTGTATATACATTCTAGATCCTAAATTATGTTTTATATATATATATATAGTTAGTTAACTAGACATCAAAATTAAAAGTGGTTATTAACCATTAGCAAAAGCTGCATACAGTTTAAATCCACCCAACTTCTTTAAACCACTCACTATATTTGTCTATGGGAAGTGGTTTATTGATGGGAACCTTTAACCCCTGGAATTTATCTAATTTAATATTCTTCAATTCCTAAGATGCTACTCTATGTTATGTCCAAGTGTTGCAGAACTGTCAGGAGTTTGTAAGGATTATCAGCTTACTTAGAATCTATTATAGTGTTCTCAATATGCAGTAAATCATTGTTTTAAGTTTTTGAATATTTTTAATACTGTAGACACACAATACAAACACAGCAAAGTAGCACATGATTTATAATTAAACTGAAACTTTAAAATTATAATTATTTTGGTAGCTCAATGACAGAGCAGTTGCATAATATATATTAGAAGTTTACAGATCTGGTTCTTGGATCAGATTTCGCATTTTTTTCATTTCCCATTCATCTAATTACATCAAAATTAGTAAAGAAAATAAGTTAGAATAAAAAAAAACACAATTTCTTGAACCTCTCTTTATATTGTCAAACTAAATCTACTATAGATTAGAATTTTTTATAATAATTATAACATCTGAAAGTGTAGTTTCTGTCTTGGATTTCTTATGGCAGATGGTTGGTAATGATGCATCACTCCAGAAATCAGCAAACTGTACTGTTATGTGTAACTACTATATTATATTAAATGATATACACTAGCACATAATAATTATAATTATAATCATATTTATTATTATAACAATTATCATAGATCTATTGAGCCACGCAAGAGGGAATGTCATATAAGTAGTTATTAAGTTTCATTTACTGTGTTATTAATTATTAGTTATGTTTAAATTACTTGATAATTTAAAATTAATAAATTATATAACTTATAGGCCATATTGTTTTAAACATTCAGTTGCATCTCTAAACACGTTTTGAAGTATTTAATGAAATGAAAAATACTCAAAACAATGGATTAAATTTATTAAGTTGACTTTATCTATATATTATTAGTACATACTGTAGAGGAATGTTAATAAAAAAATCAGTAATTACTTTTACTAGCCTTTTTCTTAATAAATACTGAAGTATTTGTGAATGAAAAACAATGAATTACTGCTTCACTTAACTTCATTGGTATTTCCTGAAATTACACTCGCTTACTGATACTAATTAATAAATACTGAAATTTAGGGGAATAAAAAATTTCTTTTACTGAAATTTATCAGTTATTAATAGCTCATTATTCAGTAGAAACCATACTAAACATTTACTAATTATTAAATAACTGTATTTATGAGCATTTGTAATTTAAAAAACTATAGGGAGTGCAGAACAATCAGTGATGACTGGAACTAGAAACGTTTGCATTGCGAGAAAAAATCTATACTGATGAATTTCTTTTTACCTGAAATAGATGAGGCTAGAGGAAATGTCTGAATATTTTTCTTAGATATTTGTCAGATCCAAGTTTCTAAATGGTGAGGATTTTGGTGTATACAAAAGTAGAGTTATAGAAACGTTTGGTTATGTTCTTGAGAAGATCTTTTTTAAAGCTGAGAACAGATTAATTTTCTATGAAATGTAGCTGAAATTGCTAAAGCCAAAGAAAATGGAATAACTATTGTAAATTGATTCAAAACTCCAACTGTAACTGGTGGTCTTGATTGCACAAACTTGGAGGTAAAAAATCTAATTGGTGACAGTTACATAAACAATAATAGTTACACCAGGACTAATGTTCAGGCAACAAGTGATGTAAATGATAAAATAATAAGCATTGAAGCTGGTTGGTTTGGAAGCATTCATGACAGCTGGTTTTGGAAATGGAGCATAATTTATAATGAATTCCTAAATTTAATCCCTGTCTTTAGGCTGACAGTGGCTATGGTGTTGCTCCTTGGCTGGTAATGATGCCATTTCCACACGCAGCACAATCCAGAGAAGAGGCAATTTTCAATAAAATATACTCTTCAGAGAGAGTAATAATTGAAAGGGTGTTTGGCCATATTTTTTATTTATGTCATTCCGTGACTTTTTGTTTTCAACAGTATTACTTGATAAAGATTTGTTCAACAATTGTATTAACTTTCAATGCATGGATAAATGCCGCTCGCCTGCATTCTGTTTTTCCTACATCAAATTGTGTTTCATTAAAATGTTATCAGATAAAATTGTGTTTCACTATCACTAAACCCAATTTTGTCAGACGATTTTTAACAAGATATATGTGACTTGATATAAGTATACAAGTTATGAAATGTAAGACAACACACAATGATATTTGCAACAGTGCTAACACAACAGCTTATGTATAAATGTAAAATATTATTCAAAAATATATAAAAAATTATATAAAACTTTTAAATTATCAAAAAATTTGTTCCAGCTGTCTGCTACATATTAAAAAAAAATCAGTAACAAGCATTCGAAATGCAGCTTCACCTGCACTATGTGGTTACTTCATTGCCTGTTAAGGTCAGGAGATGTTAAGTCGATCAAAAAACTATCAGTGTACTGTAATTTCTTCAAAGCAATGGTTCAGTCAATGCAGGACCCACTAATTGACTTTTAGACTTAGCTCGTGTAATTCATAATCAGAATTACAGACATAAATTACAATGTTACCAGATCTCAAAACTCCAACAATGTTGAATCTCTGAAATGTTGTTCAATGTTCAATGTTGAATCTCTGATTCAATAGCGGTAGCATAAAACAGCAAAAATGTAAAAATCAGTGTGTTTTTAGCCTTTAAAATTCTAAAAACTTCAGAATGATTTTTAGATATTTATCTGAAGAGTATTTGAAAGCCCAAATTGAGTGAATATCTTGTTCGATATAGTCAGAAATGGGGAAAATGTGTATTGTTCAAAGTTTTTTTACCTTTCTTCACCCCTTTCTAGTTCGAATTAAAAAATCTAGAATCTGGTGTTTAGATATTCACATGAAGATTACACACCAAAACTCAAGTTGATATCTTCATTAGTTATTGAGAAATTAAAAAAATAGTAAATTCATTGTTACTCCATTTTAACCCCTTAAACTTGGAATTTAAAAAATCCTTTCTTAGCCCCTGTTTACACCATAAGAAGCATGTGTATAAAAATTTTCATCAATTATCAATTATCTTCAGTAGTTTTTGCTGGGCATTGATTATTAATTAGTCATGACATGTTCTTTTACATAAATAGATTATTAGAAAATTATCAGTTATTACTTAACAATTATATATGCAATTAGAGATAAATACTGAACTATTTTAATAATTACTGATCAGTAAATGCACAATTTTATTCAGAAAAATATAAATTATTACTGTTACTGTTCTTGTCACTTTACTGATCTTGTTATTATTTCAGTAATTACTGATTTTTATTCACTTCCTGCATACTGCACAATTTATTTTGTTATATAAATGTAATGATTTAAGATGGTTTTTTGATTTACTTGTGATAACAATAACATGGCACAGTAATAATATATGATAATTTACAACAGATAATAGTCACATACTTATAAGAAATCACTTTCATGTTGCTATTGGAGTGTTTACAAAATAATTAGTTTATTATCAACTGGCTTGCAGTCAACTAGTTTACTGATTAATAATCAATGTTTTAAAACGCTCACAGCTGTTCAAAAAATTCTCATTATTAAACAAATGAAAATGTCTTGAAACCGATTGAAATCTAATATGTCTTAAAATAATCAGACAAGATCCAGCCTTTTTTTGGTAAAAAATAGTTTATAAGCATTTATTTGATTCTATTGTGCGAAATAAATTTATAGAATAAAAATTTAGGTCCATAATATTTACAAAAATGGTTGATTGGTAATTCTTTTTTGATATTTTGTACTAGCATCTTCCTTTTCTTTTAGGAAAGACTTTTTTAACGTTCTCACTCTGGGTACATTTTAAGGAAAACTTTCAAGGAATAAAAAAAACATACTTTTTGTAAACAATTTATGAATAAGAAGTGAATATTTTTACCTTTATTAATTTCTTAACATAAAACTGAATACTTATTCAATAAAACATTCAAAGTATTTACATTGTAATACAATTCTAATTACTTTAGTTGATTGATGTTACTACTTTTCAATCTGGTATACATATTTATTGATTTAAATTGTTAAAGTATAAAAGTAATGAATAAAAACCAATCAAGATTAAAAAGGATACGACATAATCTTGCAGTCTTGTTGGCCGTCTATGTTCCCTTTCTGATCATCTCAAAATAGCTGTACTTTGGGTTGCTCTAGAGGTTTTTGCACATTCTTAGGTGGCTCTGGGTGGAGCTCCTCTGGGGGACCTCTTCTTGGTTTGTCATATGTGCTAAGTGATGGAGCAAATGTCACTGTTTTCTTTAGTTTTAAATCAATAAACACGAATAGTAATTGATCAGTGTGTCTCTTCAGGATATATCCATCCCGATTGAGCCTAACAATGTAGTGAAGTTTTCCAAGCCTCTGAACTATAGTTCCGAGTCTCCACATTGGTTTGCCAGTGGAGGGGTACCACCTTGCTTGTACTAGATCTTCTGCGCTTAGTTGATGTGCTCTGGGAGTGATGTTGGAAAGTGATGGTGTATGAGGTGGTGGTTTCAGAAGGTCTAATTTAAAATGTAATCTTCGTTTTAGGCATAATTCTGATTGAGATTTACCAGATGAGAGAGGTGTAGATCTATATTGCATTAAGATTTCTAGAATTTTTCTTTGAATGGGAAGTTGAGATGAAGTCATTGCCTGTAATTTTTGCTTGAAAGTTTGTACATTGCGTTAAGCGAGCCCGAATGCATTGTACAGGTTGGTAGTAGAATGACTCTAAACTTATAGTGTATGCCATGTTCGAAACAGAATTTTGTAAATGTTTCACTTTTGAAGATTGTTGCATTGTCGGAGACCAGTATCCTTGGTAAGCCATGAGTTGAGAATATATCTTGAAGGTACTGAATGGCTAAATCTGTTGTTGGTGCATTCTTGGAGTAATGGACTTTGCATCAACCAAGATAAAGAAGTGATGATCTTGAAACGGTCGAGCATAATGCACGTGAACCCATTATCGTTTTCAGAATTTTCACAGTTCACTGTCAGTGGAAGGTCTGGATTGAATGGGGTTAGTACCCAATAGCTTGCGATTTCGTTTTTCAGTTGTATAAATGCCGCTTCACATTTTGAGGACCAGTGAAATTTGTGATTCTGAAAAAGTAATCTCAATGGATAAGTAAGTGTCAAGGTGTTTGGTATAAACTTTGCATAATAGGTAACATCCATTCCTCTTGACTTGCTGGTCTAGGTACGTTTATAATGGCTGTGACCTTAGTTGGGTCTTTGTACATTTTGTCTTGTTCAGTTACATAGCTTAAGCATTGAACTTTAGTTTTGAAAAATTCACACTTTTCTTTGTCGAGGTGTAATCAAACTCTTGTAATATATCGAGGCAAGTCATCAAGTTTTTGTAGCATTCTTCTCTTGATTTTGTATGAACTATTATATAGTCAAAGTATGTTGTAACCCTTCTGAGTCCCCCAAGACTTTGTCTATGATGAGATGAAAGTCATTTGGTGCCGTTTTGATTCCAAATGAGAGGTGATTGAAGGCGTAACTTCCTTTGTGAGTAATAATCGTTTGAATTTTAGCACTCTCCTCATTGACTGGTATGTGAAGATATGTTTTAACTAGATCTGGGGAGCAATAATATAAAGAATTGTTGAGTGTTGTAAGAAGGTCGTTGATTTTTGGTGTAGGGTTGTGCACATTTTGTAGTTGGAGGTTCACCCCCTACTTTCTAATCAACACAGACGTATGGTATATCGTGCTTGGGGATCACGACTAGCAGAGATGCCCAGTCACTTTCTTGGACTTTTGAGATAATGCCTTGGTTTTTGATTGTTTCTTGTTCTACCTTTATTTTAAGAACACGAGGAACTTCCCTAGCTGTAAAAGCTATGGGTTTCATTTTTTCTTAGGGATAAATTGCTATGTTTTTATATCTGCCAACTTATTTTTCAAACAGATCGTTGTATTTATTAAAGATTTCATATTCTTTGATGGTTGGTAATACTGTGAATATATTGGACTGGTATTAACCTTTTTGGCGATGATATCTTGTAAATGAATGTCCATGTGCCTTATCCAGGAATAGCCCAAGAGTGGAGTAAAATTGTCTGGAACTACATACAGCCTTTCAGTTGATTTTCTATCCTTATATTGAACTTCTACCTCGCCTACTGACAGTGATGTAAATATGCCAGCACTATATGAGCAAAATCGTATGTTGGTTTTCTTAAGTTCAGTATTCAAGTTTAGTTTTGTCAAAATTCGATTTGTTTAACAGTGTTTGTCCAACTCCAGAATCACTTGCTGGATTTGTTGTTTATTTTTACTTGAATGCAGTATTTTTCTGTACTTAATCTCATATATTATGAAGTGATCTTGGAGGAAGGTATCTCCTTCTGCATCTACTGTTTCTATACCTTTTCTTTTCAAACATCAGTCTTTTTAGGTACACTTTTTCAACGTGACTGCCTTGCATTTTACAGTACTCACATTTTAATCTATGTGGGTCAACCCTACATTGGGACAAAGTATGATTATTCCTGTTACATTTTAAGCAGAGTTCTTCGATTCCTAAGTATTTTAAATTAAGTCGAGGCCTTGGTGTGAATTTTGGTGGAGGAGTTTGATGTTCCTTATAATGAAAACTTAAATTTGTAATGTCTCCAGGTTTTGAGGTAAAATTGCTTGTACTCCTACTTTGTGGTTTAGAAAATCTGTGTGCATTGGTTGAGGAATTTTCTACTGGGACATCAAATTGTTGATTAGCCAGCAATGATGCTTTCAAGGTTTGAGCATTTGAAACTACATTTTGAAAAGTTTTTGAGTTATCTAGCAACAATTGATGACATATGTCTTGGTTGGAACGTTCTCTGATAAATTGTGAATCCAAAAAAAAGTCTGCTACAGACTTTTAACATTCGCATTGGAATTCACATGCTGAAAAGTAATTTAATTTATGTAATCAGTAATACTTTTATCTATTTTTTTAAGTTGAGATTAAAAATATTATGTGTCGGAGTAAAGCAGAATCCAAATTTTTTTTAGCAATTATAATCTAAATACACTACCAAGAGAATCGACTGGGAACCAGATTTTTTATTAAGGATTTTGACTTTTTTCTTAATTATAATTTTAACATTGAATAATATTTAAGGTGAAAATGTAATTTTATCAAGGCAGTTAATCAAATACAATTTTTTTACCGAACATTTTGATCTTTTTCACTATTATACTCAAAATATTGGATAATTAAGTTATTAATATTTAAAAGCCACATAGCGTATTTAAAATAAAAATTTGTCAAAGGCAAAGCCGAGAAACTTATTCAACTCTTTGCTAACATAATAGCACACTGCAATGTAAAGTTGAGTGTAAGATAATAACATCATAGATTACAATAATTAACAATTTTTAAATTAATACAGACAAAAATTTAAGTTCACCATTTTAATTTTAAATCAAGAATACAATTGATTTTAAAATATTTAATTCTCACATATATAAATGTATTTCTTACGTATGTAATTCATTAAAAATATTGAAAATTAACAATTCAGCCAGAGGTCAAACATTAAACCCACCGGGTTGGTGTAGTGGTTAACGCGCCTTCCCAAATCAGCTGATTTGGAAGTCGAGAGTTACAGCGTTCAAGTCCTAGTAAAGCCAGATATTTTTACATGGATTTGAATACTAGCTCGTGGATACCGGTGTTCTTTGGTGGTTGGGTTTCAATTAACCACACATCTCAGGAATGGTCGAACTGAGAGTGTACAAGTCTACGCTTTATTTACACTCATAAATGTCATCCTCATTCAGCCAGTGAAATATTATCAGAAATGTAATTACCGAAGGCTAAACAGGAAAAAGAAAAAGTTCGTACTTTACAGACAGAACTTTTTCAGTTTAGGGAGACTTAAGAAAGTCTACAGCTGGTTTTCGTAATTTATGATTATAGAGGCGCTGTTCTCCGGCACGCATCACTGTTGCGTATTTTCTTCTGGCATCGATTTGAAACAGACAATACGTTTTTAAGAATGTTGACTTCTTTCTGTGTTGTTTGCACTGTTGGATCTGAAATTTACAGTTCCTGAAGTCTCTCTTCTTAATAATTTCTCAGGCTGATGATAAAAAATTCATTCAATATTTGTTTGTAGTCTTGCAAACTTTATTCAGAAACTTTTGAACTCAAGTACGGGTAATTTCAACCGCTAGTTAGTAAAGCTATTATAGTAGCCTATGAAAATTATTGTTATATCATTATTTTACTGAACAGATGCAAACAACATCAATATTATATCATTAATTTTAATTCCTGAAATATTTTTTGTGTTAAATAAGGTTAATGTAGAGCGTAATGAACTTTCATCCTATAAACCTAAATAAATAATCTTTGAATATTTATCAGTATAAACTAATTGGAATTTATAAAACGCAATTTTTTAAAACAATTTTGTGAAACAGTCAATTAAAAAAATTAACTGTTTTGTAATCAGATATTTTAATATATTTGATTATTTAAAAAAAAATGATAATTTTTATACGTAATATGAACACAAAAATAAAACCAAAATTATAATTTTTTTGCTTTAGAAATTTGGGTATATAATGATAAGTATTTTCTAGGCTTAGCAGTCGTAATACTATTACAAGATACAAAGGATAGTGTTTTGTTTGTTTTGTTAAATCGTTTAAAACTATCTTCTCTTGTTATTGAAACAATTTTAATTGTGTTTATTGTGTCTTCATTGAATTTAAAACTGTGTGCGAGTTAAAAAAAGACTATCCGTTCAAAAATGATTTTTATTTTTAAAAACATATTTATTATAAATATTATTATCAATTTTTCTTATATACTCGGCGAACAATCTCCGCCGATTGTAAAAACTGAAAGCGGTTTAATTCAAGGTACATTTTTTAAAACGCTAAACGGACGATTATTAAATGCATTTTACGGTATTCCATTTGCGAGACCGCCTGTAGGAAATCTTCGATTTGAGCCGCCGTTAGAATTTAATTCGTCACGGTCTGGTATTATCTACGCTAATGAAACTAAAGAACCTTGTCTTCAGTCGAATTACATATTCGCAAAAAAAAAATATTCTATAATAGGTAACGAAGACTGCTTGCATCTTAATGTTTATTCGCCGAATATTTCAGAAAACGGTAATAATTTAATGGAAGTTATCGTATTTATACATGGCGGTGCTTTTATGTTCGGTACAAAAGACAATTATAACCCAAAATATTTATTAGATAAAAATAATTTCGTTTTAGTGACTATATCGTATAGAGTCGGTCCGTTCGGATTTTTAAGTACAGGCGATAATATAGTTCCGGGTAATAACGGATTAAAAGACCAAGTAATGGCATTAAAGTGGATACAAAGAAATATTAAAATGTTCGGCGGTGATCCGTCTTTAGTGACTATCAGCGGTTTGTCAGCAGGAGGCGCTAGCGTTCATTACCATTATTTTTCAGAAATGTCCCGTAATCTTTTTAAACGAGGTATATCGATCAGCGGTACAGCGTTTTGTCCGTGGGCTCAAATGGACAATCCGAAAGAAAAAACTTTAAAATTAGCGTCATCGTTAAATTGTACAGCAAATAACACACAGATTTTAATCGATTGTTTACGCAATCGACCCGGACATTTAATTTTATCAAAAATTAAGTCGTTATTTGCGGGATGGTTGCATTATCCGTTATCACCGTTCGGTCCGACGATCGAAGCGGATAATCCTGAACGTTTTCTTGGAGATCATCCTTATAATTTGATGAAAGATCGTAAAATTCACGATTTACCGTGGTTAGTCGGATTTACTACCGAAGAAGGATTATATCCGGCATCCGAATTTATATTTAATAATAATTTAATGAATGAACTCGATCAAACATGGTTGGATAAAGCGCCGTATTTATTAAATTATAATTTAATTAGCGATAATAAAAATAAAACTGAAATAAGTAAAAAAATTAGAACGTTTTATTTAAACGATACATCTATATCGACGTCGAGCGGAGTCAATAAATTGATAGAAATGATCGGCGATAGATTATTTGTAAATCCTATAGACAAAGCGACAAAAATGCAGTCAAAAATAACAAACTCACCCGTATATTTATATAATTTTGGATATAGAGGTAAACATAGTGTATCTGAATTAATTAGTAATAAAAAAACAAATGTCGGTGTCAGTCACAGTGACGATGTGGCGTATGTATTAAATAGTTATTTTTCGTGTACAGAAAATACAAATGATAGCAACATGGTAAACACTATGGTAAATGTGTGGTCAGGTTTCATTCATAACAGTACGCCGATTATAAATCCGGCTATAAAATGGGAACCGATTAATAAAAATCATAAAAATAATATTAATTATGTATTTATTAAATCTAGTGACGATATTAAAGTATTAGAAAATAATAATATTGGTAATAATTTATTTTGGAACGATTTAAATTTAGATAACTATTCTTAATTTTAAAAAAATAAGTAATCAATAGACGTGGATTAAAACATTATCTTCATTGTATTATAAATAGTACATCGTAATAAATTATTTATATTTGTGTACGTGTATGATAACGCTGTCAAAGTATATTGAACTGTTGTAAATTGACCACTTATAATATATATATTATGTACGAAGTATTATTCATTATTTTTTTAATTGTTTTTGTAAATACTAATTTTACTAATATTTGTTGTAAATATATAAGAAAAATGTTGATAATAGAAATTTATGTGAATTTTTAATATTCCAATGATTATTTCATTACCCGATGACTTAATGTCATAGGTACTTTTTAGATAACATTCATTAAAACTATTAATTTTTTTAATTTCTATTTATTCTTGTAAATTACAACAATTAAAGTACAGAAAATAAACAAATAATTTCCTTGTTGTCACCGGGTGGTCAAATTAACAATAAATAAAATAATATTTAATTCAGATCGATTCATAATTATACGTAACTGTTTTCCTTATCTCATTTCGATATCCTTTCTTTAATTTTAGCAAAGAATTGTTCGTTATAAATATAGAATATACATATAATAACTTTCTTTAGAACTTTGTTGGAAGCTCTATCGTTTTTTTTGTTTGTATAAAATGTACTTTTGTTTCTTTTAGTTTCAATTACAATTTTATATTAATTAATTCCCATCCAATTTCAGTAATGTAAATATTTTAGACTATGGAAGTTAAAATTTTTTTTTGTAATATCTTCATCTCGCAATCCAATTTTAAATGAAATTATGAATAACATGTCATAAGTGACCTGTGAAAAGAGAGACGGTGTTATTTGATAACTAAAATAATTAACGTATAATTCTACTTTAGAATTTTAATAATTCTTTTTTAATAATTCTACTTTATTAAATCACACACAGTGATTTAATAATTGAAATAATATAGGATTTTTCCCCGAACGGGCCTGTAGAGGACCGTGCAAATATTATTTCAATTCAGTCTGTTCTGATTTTCCTTTTTTCTCCTCCTGAATAAAATTATAGGATTTTATTATAAAAATTATACATTACTGTATAGAAATGTTACAAAAATAAAAAATGGAAACAAAATTAAATTAATTCGCATTGAGCTTTTAAAAATATCTTATGTATGCTGCAAATACAAATGAATAATATTTATAAATGTTGAGGTAGTAATTATTAGTAATATTTCTTGTTAAAACTTATTACTTATTGCTTATTGATACATTTAAAAAAAAAACTTTTATATGTTTAATTTTATTACCCTCATTAATAAAAATACATCAAATAATGTATTTGATGTATTTTTGATGTACCTTTAGTCACTAAAGGTAAACGATAATTTGTATTTTTTAATTTGTAAATTTTTCATAGTGAACATTGTTAGATTAATTTAGAATATTTAAAAAAATATGTTTAAAGTTTAAAATTTATTTTAAATTAGCTGAGAGAACAAATATCCTCTTTCAGATACGCTTGATTAAAACATTATTGTTTAGTTATCCAATTATTATGCGATTAGTAAAATGTATGAAATTGTTTAATGTATGAAAAATTATTTATGTAAATTATGTCTTAGTGTATGCAGGGTTGAATAATATATTAAATTAATTGATTAATTTCTTTAAGCCATTTAACATTTTAAATGTTCATTAATTATTCTGTTTATATTTTTAGTAGCCGGATTTGAATCTCCAAAAATTAATTTCTAGAACTGATTTCACTCGTGAAACATAAATCAGAAAGTGATTCTATTTGTATTTTAATTTTTTTTTAGGCAGATGCATTTGTGGCCTTTTAAAAGGTTACTGCTTTTATAAGCTCTTTTAAATTGGTTTTAAATGTTTCTTTCTTTTTTACTGTCTGGCATCACATCTAGTTATCTTTTTTAGTGCTTTTCACCACTTATTTCATATTTTGAAAGTGTTAATCCCACGAGATTTATTTTTATTAAACATTTTATTTTATTTTTATTATTATTTTTTTCTTCTTCAATAGCTGTTGTTTATTTGAAGATTTTTAGCAGTATTTGTATTCTAAGTTAGAGGGACATATGAAAGAAGTATTTATCTTTCTTTTTTGTAGTTTTGTTACTGTGTTCATTTTATTTTCATATTTAAAAAAAAAACATATTTATTTAAAGTATTTCATAGTTTAAATTTATTATTACTATTTGTGATTATTTATTACTTCATAATTTATTATATCAAGTTGTTTAATTACTACATTGTTATTATATGTGTAATTTATATAGTCAGTTGATAATGGTGTTAAATGTTTTTCCTATATTTTGATTAGAATATATTGATTCATTTTTTATTAAAGATTTCATTATTGTGTTTTTAAAACCCTAATTTTCATCTGCTTTCATTTTTTTTTGACGCGAATTAATTATTACACCATTCATATTTTAATGCGGCTAGAAGAACATAGCCCTCACACAAATAATTTTCACAGATTTCTCATTGAACGATTAAATAAAGACTTTTACTAGTTCTTTATTAAGACTGCAGGAATTTCCTAACTCGATACACTACACACAGGAACCACATGAAAAACTATGTGGAAAATCTTGGGAAAACCCTTAATAAAATATTCAGCATTTGTTTGTATTAGGCAATTTTTTCCTAAACACGAGACGTTTCATTACTAAAGAAATGTGTATTTTCTTTTCTTCTGTGTACAACTATTCTCCTGTGAACTTTTCCCCTTCAAAGTTATGTGTTCAAGAACTGAAACTTTCAGATCAACCCAAAAATCTAAATTATTGTCAATGATTTAAACGTAAAGTATAGCATCTCGTAAGTATCCTCGACATTACGTTTTTTTTTACAAATGAGCGTGGTTTCATCTGGGATGGTATGTTAATTCACAAAATATACGACTGTGATCGACAAGTAACCCCCATGATTCATAGGAAAAATTGGAAAGCGAAAATTGGAGTCTGGATCGGTGTGAGTAGAATGTGTGCATTGTGGATATTTTTTTTGAAAATACAGTTAATAGTGATCATTATTGTGCCGTTTTAACAAACTTCATTAGTCAGTTAACAAAAGTAGAAATCAATCACGGTTGGTTCCAAAAAAATGGCGCATAAGCGCACACAGATAACAGGTTAATGAATTTTTTTTACGAAATATGTTTGGTAAATGAATCATTTCGAGGGGTTTGTGGCCTGCACGATCACCCGATCTGACTCCCCCAGATTACTTTTAATTGAGGGCAGCGAAACAAGCAGTGTACTGCAACAGAACAGTCACGATTGTCGAACTAAAGACCGCAATAGCGACATACGTACGAGACATTCCATTACATCATCAGGTTAAAGTGTTTGATAAATTGAAACGTACGCAGTGTTGAATTGATGTTAGAGGATGTTATTTTCAACACCTTTTATAAACTATTTTAGTTACTGTAATATCAGTTTTTATAAAATAACGAAACAAAAATACAAAGTAATAATTAAAAAGCTTCTTAACTACACTTTTTTTTTTATTATAACGTCACAGCAACTTTACAATCTGTTCAGTAAGAAAATTGAACAATAACTAAATAAGATCTACTTGAACCAACATTAAGTAGCCACAGAGCCAATGGTTTGTGACTTAATAATAATAATAATAACGAAACAAAAGATCCAAATCTAGTTTCTCTTCAAACAACCCGTTAGTATTCCAGATTGCTAGTCTGAAAGTTGTTCATGTTTTCTCAAGATGACTCAGGAAAAGTCCGAACATCCTGTCCCATCAGAATTCCCATCATTCTCTCAAATCTTTGAAACATATGGTTTACGATGCTCATGAGCCCATGAAAATTCTGGTTATCAGTAGTTTGCTGACCGTAGGAATCACTCATCTTAACTTCATTCATTCATCACTCTTTCACTCATCTTAACTTCAGAGTAGTAGATCCGAAAGTATTCAGCCTATTTTTACACTCATTATCATTGTTCTCAGAAGGTCCACACAGTGTAACTTTCTCAGCGTAGAAAATCAGTATTATTGTTATCATAAATATTACTACTATTACAAACATGAGAATCATTATCACTCGAGCCAGTTACCCGCAGATCTCCTCTGTGCACGCGGAGTGTTACTGACAGTAGTAATATTATTGCCAGTGAAATTGCTAGTAGTTTTATGACTCTTTTAACTCTGGAATATAGGGTGGGTTTGGATGGACAGACCTTAGTCTTGTATTGTTGATAAATTTTACACCCTTTGTAACTCGCTGGTTGTTGGTCGCCGCAGTTAACGCAGGAAGCTGGAATCTGTGGTGCCTTAGAACAGTTTATAAACGCATGATCTGCAACACATTTTACACAACGGTACGGGCGATTGCATTGATTTTTGGTATGTCCAAAGAGTTGGCAACGTTTGCATTGGACCACTTTCCTTTTCCAAATTATATCTTTTTAGGTCCACTTTTTATGCTTTTTAGGAGAAGCAGGTTTAAATAATAATACATATATTCTAAAATGTCAACCGTTTATAACAATAATACCACTTTATAATAATTTTATGATTACGCGATTAATAATTAGAAAACGCACTTACCAACCTTTTTTTTATGCTTTCAAGCGTTTTCGGAATAGAATTCCATCATCAGGAACTTAAAAATGTATATTATATTCTTAAGTAACTAAAACTTCGTGGTCGTCATGTGTTTAAAATTGCATCGACTTAACGTGCTGACATTATGAATGTTTCCACCGTTATAAATTGAAATGGGAACGGTATGGTCAACTCAATCTATAGTTATTATTTAGTACTTACTAATGCAGTATATCATTATCAAATCTTGTTTGTTCGTTTATTAATTTATCATTGTTAAAATATTTATGTACTTTTCTAAATTATTGGTAATGTGTTATCTCAAAAATCGTGTATATCAATAAAATTTTCTGGGTTATAATTATGGTTTTTATTTATAATATGTTTAACGAAATTAGATTTGTCTATTTGACCTTTTTTTGTACAATTTATAGTTCTCGATAATAGAGAGAGACCAATCGGTCTTTTTTTGACAACGACATTTTAGTTATATTAAGAATATAATATACATTTCTACGATTCTGAATATGGAATTCTATTCTGAAAACGCTTGAACGCATAAAAAAATTGTTAAGTGGGTTTTTTAAATTATTAATTAATAATACCACGTTCTTTGCTTGAATAATTCTTATGCCTAAAAATAGTTATTTTAATACCTATGATAACAGCTGTTATCTGAATCTTTTACTTAACTGCACTTTATATTTAACTGCAAATAAATAAAATTAAAACATAGAGTGAAGCATGTCAAACCTCCTAAATAAGTAATAAATCTGATATTGTAACTTTAAACTTCCAGCGGGTAAAATATATATGTACGTTTATATTTAAGAAGTTTAATAATGATAATTGTTTTTTCCTTTGTATTAAATTTAATATAAGTAACATTTTTTACTATTATTAGGAAAATGTATGTTAACGTTAAGATGTAGAAATTCGCGAATGCGATCTGGTAACACAGTAAGAAACTTTGTGGGGGAGGGAGAAAGTTAGTTTTTTCCTCCGGCTGACCAGTAAGTGTGTGAGAGACACTCTCCCTATGTAAGATACAGCATTAAAAAATTTAAGCTCTGTAACCATGTGTACCGTACCGTACGAGTGTCGGGAAGTGAAAAAAAGAAAAGAGTCAAATATATGTAAAAGTAATTTTCCTTATATAATGTTGTGATTATTCAGTTAACATCGAAAGGTGAATCCAGCAATAAAAGTATTAATATGATCGGAAAAACTACCAGCACCTAATTTATATAAAAATGGAAACATTAAAAGATGAGTTCAAAGGAAAGGAAACTACGCCCTTTGGTAATAAGTCAAAACATTAAAGCACCTAAAATCAGGTAACCACATCTTACATATTAAATATTGTGACATGGCTGCGTTTTGACTTCATTTTAACAACGGTTTTATTATCGATGTTTCGACCAACAAAATCTTGAATTGCAAAAGATCTGTTAACCTTTCCATTCCGTGGAGTTATATTTTTCTTCGCAATTTCGACTTCAGATTTCAAGATAGATTATTTTTTTTTATTTAAAATTTTAATCAACGCTTTTGTTAAAATTCGGACTTTTTGATTTAAATAGAAAACAAAGACTTTAAAATATTACGGAAATTTCTTTGTCATGTAAATAAAATTAATTTAATGTTCAATTCTCATATGCAAATTGCTGGCCAGTCAACCATATTGTAAATTACATTATTCAATGTACAGACCTGTTAAATTTTTATTATTATTTTAAGATATTTAATGTTAATAAAATTTTTTATTCCTACATTCAAATTTCTTAGCGTTTTATTGTATTTCATTTAAAAAATCTAATTCATTTACTTAATGTATGTTTTTTTATTATCTATTTACAGATATTAATTTCGCGTATATTTTCAGTATTTTAGTCGTTATTTTTGTTTAACCGTTGCAACTTAATTTAATATGTTTTTGTCTTAACGTAATTCAAAGTCATAATTTTGTATAACTATTTAATTTTTTTTTTGTGCCGTTCTTGGCTCATCATTGGTGAGCTATACCTTTTTAAAGAAAAATTATAGTTTTTCACACACAACAAAAAAGCTATTAAAATTATCTTATTTGTTAGAACGAGCCTATTTTATTATAGGATCGAACAAGAAAAAGGTCTTTAAAATTATATACGTTATTTAGAGACCGATGAAATTTTATTTTAATTTAAGTTTATTCAGAAAATAATTGAACTATTTCTCCAATAAATACTATACATACATAGTACCCGTCCATAGTGCTTATTCATGTTCTACTCAGTATTACACGCGTGAGTAAATAAATAATGATATAAAATTATTTTATAATAAACGCGTTTTTTTAAAAGACCATTAAACTTTTTATTTATGAACGATTCGAAGTGAAAATAGGTAACCGATAATTTAAATTGAAAATAGGGTAAATAGAAAACTTAATAAAATTTACACCCTGTTATAAATTACGATAATGAAACTTATTTTATAAGTGACAAAATTAAAAAAATAAGATATTTATTATATGTAGAAATAAGAGAAGGTATATTACATAATAAATTACAACACACTGAAAAAAGTTTAAAAAAAAATTTTCTCTCTTTTTATATGAAAAAAGGAATTAAAAATCGTTTTCTGCTTTATGTCTTTAATCTTGCAAAAAACATTCTATTACCAGCACCGATTTTTAGTATTTTTATTATTTAAAATTTGTAGTCCATGCACAAAACTGCAAACAAATTAATTTACATATTATCATGAACTGTAAAATACTGTGTATTAACTTTTGTCATTACGAAAATTGAAATGAAATATTTATATGCACGAGAATAAGAATAAAATCTATAAAAAAATAAGTTGTACAGCAGCTGCATACAATATGCGACTAATTCTTTAAATATTTTATACAGATATTGCAAAAAACAATTTCCATAATATGTATATAAGACATACTTTTTACGCCTTATTACGAATTTTTAAATAGTTTTCATTATACTCTTTTTTTAATTGTATAATTAAATGGGTAAAATTTTTAATTTATCAATTTAATACTTGAATCTCAGTTCAAAAGGATGGTTAAGAAATTATGACGTTTTGCCTGCGACATCTGTCGGTTATTTCTTTTTACTTAGGTACTTTTTTGTTTTCTAGATTTTCCGAACAAATTTAAAAAATGTAAAATTTTGTAATATGTATCTTGTCGGCACGGGTAATCTTGTATCTATATCTATATATATATATATACAAATGTCGGCCTCCGTGGCGCGAGTGGCAGCGACTCGGCCTTTCATCCGGAGGTCCCGGGTTCGAATCCCAGTCAGGTATGGCATTTTCACACACGCTACATCGTTCATCTCATCCTTTGAAGCAATACCTAACGGTGGACTCGAAGGTTAAACAAAAAAAAATTATATAAAAAATTATATATATATATATATATATATAATGAAAAAAGGGTGTTTGTATATTTGTTTGTTTTAAATACCTCGACACCGGCGCCACCTAGCAGGTATAGTTTTTGCAAAAACTTTTCTTTTTTACGTAAGTAATATGTATTCTTAATATGATCCAAATCTCACCATAAATGCAATTTTACCAAATATCTCAACCCCCAGCGCCATCTAACGGGTCCATTTTTGCAGAGGTATTTCATTCCATGAAAGTAACAGATATTCTGAATATGAGACAAATCGGACGATAAAAACAATATTTTCGAAATATGTCGACCCCAGCGCCACCTAGCGGGTCCAAACTAATTCAGAAACGTTTGCGGGCGTGCGCACAACTCACCAAAGTTTATTCGCAATCGGATGTATAGAATAGAAACGCATACGGGACAAACAAACATTCGTTTTTATATATACACGTATAGAAGATTAATAACACAATGGAACACAATTATTGAAGCTCAGGAACAGTTTTATTTCTCGTCTTTCCCACACCAAACTATTTATAAATATTCTTATTTATCTGAACTATTTTTATGATATTTTACACTGTTAGAGAAATAAAAGGCAAACAATAATCCCTCCTCAAAATAGGGTACTCTTTCGGAATTTTCCCCCAAAATTATTTTACTTAAAAGTTATTTATCAATGTAAAATAACATATACTTCAATAATTATGAATTAACTATGAAATTATTGTCGTATATGATTTGTATATTTCACGTCAATTAGACGAGATTAGCAAGCGAAGCGAGCGTAAGTTGTATTTGGTTAATAACCAAAAAATAAAATTTCAAAATCTGATGTGTACCCCACATGACATCCTTGTACGCCTATTAAATTACATATACACATTTTTTTTTTTTTTAATTAAAAGTGCATAAAATTTTATTTCATTAATAATTTCAGATATTTTCATTTATTTATTTTTTTTATTGTTTTGAACTATTATTATTCATCTTAAAACTTTTTTTACAATGAGAGGTTAATAATTACTGATAAATCAATATAATTAAATTAAAAAACAAAAAAGAGATGAAATGTGATAACGAACTCATATGCCTTCCCCCTAGAAGATCCAAATATTTCATTAATTAAAATTTTATTTGGTTATAACTCTGGAATCTATGAAAATAAGTACCACTTATGACATACTCTTGAAAAGCTCTCAATGAGGGCTTATTACTGCATTTAAGAAAAAGTCCAAAATCCATTTTTTTTTTTTATTGGGCTTTTTTGAACACTTTTGGTAAGTCGATTGTAATCAAAAGATGAGGTGCAAAACCAGATGTTACAACAGTCCTAAATTCAAAATTTCAACATTCTACGGCTAATCGTTTTTGATTTATGCGAGATATGTATATACATATACGTGCTACGTACAGACGTCACGCTAGTCAAAATGGATTCAGGGATGGTCAAAATAGATATTTCCGTTGAAATCTGAATACCGAAATTTTTCGCGATTACAATACTCCCATGTACGAGTATAAGAAAAAAAAAATAAACTTTGGGGGAACATTCTAAAAAAGTACCCTCAATACTAAACAATTGACTAAGTATTATTTTTCTTTTAAATATCATGTTGATAAAAATTTGAATAGTTAAATTTAAATTTTTTTTTTTAACTGTATTGAGAAATTGATGAAAATTTTAAATACCAAGCTATTTTTTATTATGCATTAAAAAACTCCGGCAAAGAGTTTTATAACTTTCTCTAATTATTAATTACTTAATTACGCTATATTTAAAATACAATTGCAAAAAGATCAAAATTTTCAATAAAAAATATTGAGTCTGATTTGGCTCCATTGATCAAATGATTTTTTTACCATAAAAATTAAGGAGAATTAAAAGTACATTTGAGAAAAACTCAAGGTGTTTGTAAAAAGTGTTGCACTCCAGTTGTCTCCCTTCAACAATAATATCAACGTTTCTATCATCAAAATTATACTGAATTTAGAATAAACTTGGTAAAAAAAAGAATCAAACTTTCTGTTACCCTTGTTCAACAGCTATCTCGTATATAGTTTTTGATACTAACCACAACATGAAAAACAAAAAAAAAACATCAAAAATAATAAAAAATTAGCAAAAAAAAAAAACGTTAAATAAATAAAGTTTCCTAAGTCGTCAACATTAGCAATAGGTGTATTTTCAATTGAAAATTAAAAAAAAAAAGATGTAATACATTTTCTATCCACAGATCATTGGAATGGGATGGAAAATAAGTTTTGTAGTGATTTGAAGGCCAATCGATATAAAATATATAAATGGAAAAAACGTCCATTTTCCTTTTCTGAAGCAAGATAGAGCTAAAAAAAAATACATACTTATTTTTTTATGGAGGGGGTAAATATTAAATAAAAATTTTTGTTAACTTGTAATCTTGATAAAAAAAACCTCTACTTTAGTCAGAAGATTTTTGTTCCGAGTCCTAGTAAAGATTTGACATTTTAACTCGCCCAAAACATACCAGCCTCTTTTTCAATTTTTTTTTTTAAATTGACATTAAATAATCGATAAACTTTTTACATAGTTATAAGACCAGACAAAGGCCAACATAGGGGTATTCAATTTTAATTCAACAAATTTTCAAAAATTTGATTGCATCACTTTTTATTTTGATAACATTTTGTATTTGATAACTACCCACGTAGTAGTGGCCAAAAAAAAAAAATATATATATAGATTAAATGAACACAATTGAAAGTTTCATAAAACATTTAACAAAATGAACATTACGGAATTAACAAAATTTAACCTTTCCCTTTTACCCTTTCTTCTATTTCTCCTTTCTCCCATTTCTCCCTTTCCCTTTCTCATTTCCCGTTTCTTTTTTCCTCCTTTCCCATTTTCCTTTTTCCCATTACAATTTTTACCCCTCTTCACTTTCCACCATTTTCTTCTTTTCTCCCCCTTCCCCTTTCATTCCCTCATTTTTCTTTCCCCCTTTCTTTTCTTCCCTTTCCCTTTTTTTCTCCTTTCCATTTCCATTTCCTTTTCCCGTTTTTACTTTTTTCCATTTTCATTTATATTATATTTCCTTTCTGTTTCCCCATTTCTTTTCTTCCCTTTCCATCATTTTCTACTTTTTATCCTTCTTTCCTTCCGTCATTTCTCTTTCCGTTATTTCCCTTTTCTCCTTTCTTTTTAACCCTTTCTCCTTTCATCTTTCAAATTAATCTTGCGACAACGAAAATTATGCTGGGAAATTACATGATAAAACTAAGAAAATCTTAGTTTTTATACCGCACGCTAGACGTCGAATTTCGAAGGTTATTTAAAAATTAAATATCTATCTTTATAGTTAAATAAATTATTTTCAATGGTTTAAAAAAGATTAAATACCTGTTTATATTAGTAGAATATGTTCTTTTCCAGGCTATTTAAAAATTAAATGTCTATATAGTTAAATTCTTTTCAATGGTTTTTAAAGATTAAATACCAATTTGTTTTAGTTGAATACGTTCTTTTCCAAGGTTATTTAAAAACACACTATTGTCGTATAATAAACATTTAATTTGCAATAACAAATATTGAGGTCAATAATTGAGATAAAAACTATCCTATCTTTTAAGTTGAACCAAATTACAGATACGTTACGAAATTTGATCAAAATCGGTTCAGTAGTTTCGGAGTTTATCCAGAACATACATCGTGACACGAGATTTTTTTATATATATATATACTAGCGGACCCGACAGACGTTGCCCTGACGCGGCATTATTCTGTAATAAATGCACACACATAAATATAAGTAACTTAATTAAGTTAAAATTAGCAGGAATGTGTTCTAAATTTCATTAAAATGACTATTAGTATGATATTATCAGTTTGTGATTGTTTTATTATTGTAATGGGTTTATTGATTAATTATGTGTAGTATGGTTAATATTTATTTTCACTAAATATTGAGATGTCCGATGAAAATTGAATTAAAAATTCGAAACGTCGTAAAATTAATAATTAGTGTAATTAATAAATTTTCATCCATATTACTACTAATTTTCACAACATCAATCTAAAAAACTACCTCCTACATATTTTTTTTTTTTATTTAATAATTTTGATGTTTCATAACCATGTAACAGCTTAATTAATCAATTAATAAAAAAAATTAAAGCAACATTTTAGTAGAAATTTTTCTCATTCTTTATTTTAACATCTATTTTACCAAATTTTAGATAATTGTAAATTAAAAATAATTTTAGAAAACTTTTTATAAAATTAATCAGCTAAAACATTATAAATTCAATTTTTTAAATATACTTTAAACTATATTTTTAGTAACTTATATTTTAATTCTATAAATGTTATAATTTATTTTACAAACTTAAATTTTTATTTTCAAAGAGCCGTTCAATACTTCATAAGTTGCATAGAATCAAATGAGAACTGACAATTTAAATTTGTAGGTTAAGTTAATTGTTATTGAATGCACGTGTATACATCATTAAAATTCCTGAAAAAGCATGTAAAATACTCACATCAGTACTGCCCCTTACAAATTTGCACAATGTACATTTTTTAATTAAACTTTAAAACGTTATTTCAATAAATAATAATATAATATAATATAATATTCTCCATAAGCGCACAATTCTAGCAGACTTGGCAATGCTTCGCTATTGCTAGATCTGAGTATACATACAGATTAAATGACAACAATTGAAAGTTTCATAAAACCTTAAAAAACTGAACATTAGCAATTTAACAAAATTTAACCTTATTAACCGCTTATTAACCTTATTAACCACTTATTAAAAGTCAGAAGGTAAATAAATCCAAATGGCAAAACAACAGCACTACCTATCGGATTTAATTCACACCACTCTCTAATCACAGTATTCGGTGAAAATAATTTTTTAACGAAAAATGTTGTGGCTGCAAAATCATTACAATTAATACTGAACATTAAGAAACTTACAAAACATTACGGAACCTTATAAAATTTCACCTTTAACTTTATAAAATTCAGAATGTAAATAAATTAAATTGTCAGAACAGCACTACCTATTGGATTTAATTCAAACTATTCTCTAAACACAGTAGTCCGTTAAAAATAATAATTTTAATGTAAGAACAACACTAAGCTACGACGCAAGTGACTGATATGCGAAAAAGCAGAAAAATAAAAAAAATTCCTAGAATCCGATCGCAGCACCAACTACCGGGTTTGACTGATAAATCAAAAATTAAAAAAAAAAACTTCTAAAACGCGATCGCAGCTCTGCCTACCAAACCCACACGCTGCCTACCGGACCCAATTGTGAACCTTACCATCCCAAGATCAACAACACATAAATAAATTAAAAAAACATTTTCACTTCAATACTGTACCTTATAAATTTGCACAATGTATATTTTTTAATTACACTTTAAAACGTTATTTCAATAAATAATAATATAATATAATATTTCTCAATATGCGAACAATTCTAAACGCGATCGCAGTGCTGCCTGCTTGTAACCTAATCAGTTGTGATTTTGTTTACATTGGCAACGGCCATATGGGCTCTTTGTGATTGGTCGTTGTGTTTGACAGCGGTCATCTTGCATTGATCTGATTGGTTTTCCTTTTTTTACATTTCCATCTGATTTATTAGCCTGTTATTTATTAAAAAACTGTTTTCTTGCGATTTTTTGTAACACAAAATTACGAAATATTTTTCTCAATTTGATCGCAGCACCAACTGTCGGGACAAACTAAAATTAAAATAGAATATTATTGAATATTCGATACTGCGATGGTAGTGCAGTCTGCCGGATCCAATGTAAAATATTCCAAAATCAATAACTACTTATAAATAAAAAATTAATTAAAAAAACATTTTCCAGTGGACCAAATTGTGAATCTAAATCAATCTCGAATCCCCTTGAACACACACAAAATTATCTACTTGTAACCTAAATATTTTTAATAGAACACAGTTTACCATACTTGCGAGTTGGCGTTTTAGTGACGCAAACAATAACTGGATGAAGAATTTTGTAATTAACATAAATTACAAACAAAAATTGAGGTAGTATAAAAAGGTTTTTTATTTCTTTTATTTCCGACAATATTTTTTCAGTGACATTTTATTGTATTAAATTTATTTGAAAAAAGTGAATAAATAGTCTGCTGCAGTTCTATCAGTTATTTCCTAAATTTTATTAGTCATTAAATCGAATCCAACGAGTTGATCTAGTGGTAAACTCGTATTTCGCAAATTAGTTGATTGCGAAGTCGAGAGTTCTAAGGTTCAAATTCTAGTAAAGGCAGTTACTTGCATACGGATTTTAGTAGATCATGGATACCGGTGTTCTTTGGTGGTAGGGTTTCAATTAACTACACATCTCAGGATTGGTCGAACTTGAGACTGTACAAGAATACATTTCATTTACATTCATACATATCATCCTCATTCATCCTCTGAGTAATACCTTACGGTGGTTCCAGAGGCTAAACAGAAAAATGTCATTAAATCGAACTGTGAACTGCAACACATCACAAAAACATCGTTAACTCACTTTAACTGCCCTATAGAATAATTGGATTTAATAACCGCCTTGATGAATAAATTGGAAGTGTGTTAGGAATTTTAACTAACAGATATTCAAAATAAATAACTCTTTGATAAATAACATTTACAAACTGTTACAAATTAAGAATTCCTACAGAATTTCAAATAATAATTATTATTAATACAATTTAAAATACAAATCTATGTTTGTCACATAATAAACAGGTTAAACAGCTAAAAGGAAGTTTTTATTTATCCTAAAATTAATTCAGTTCTTAATTATACTACTCATTTTACCATAAAATTAACGTACAATTTGTACTCTAAATTATTCAAATAATGTTTATTTATGCAGTGTTTCTAATCATTATTTAACAAATAAACTCAAACTTTTATATGTGGGATTATGATATGGAAAATTGAACCTTATGAAAAAATGTAATGAATAATCATGTCGCATCCACGATTTAAACACCCAGGTTTTAACACCCACAACATATTATGCGTTTCACGTATTATTTTAAACTGAATTTACGTGTCACAAGGTACATAACTATGAAATAACACTAGCGTAAAATTATTTCCTAAATTTTACTTACTTAATTTTACTTACAAGGCTGTATAATTTTTCATTAGACCATTGTGAACTCTTGTACCTATGAATCTTATTCAGTGTAAGTATGTTTATATACTTTATGTATGTACGTACTTTATGGATATACTTTATGGAACGGAACGGAACGCAAGAATGGCGGGAGTTTCAATATTTCTCCCTACAAATCGCAGAGTCTGGACAATGTCCCTTGCTGCTGTATCATTCTATAATCGGGCGTGTTTCATGGGTTATTTAGTGGCGGCTATAAATTTTAAGTTTTATTTATGGACGGATTTGTAATTTGCGTTCTATCCGTATGGACCATCGTGAAATTTATTTACTGGTTCTGACAGTGAGAGACCAAGCTTTTGAGCCTAGTAATCCCGGCGTGATTCCCCTTCAGTCCATCCGCTGAAGTCCTTTCGGTACCAGTACCTATTGGCTAGCAGGAGTGCGCCTACCGGAACCCTAGTTATTTGGAGGGAGAAATGTGCCCCGTTCTCCGGAAGGAGTCGCATATGCTGACTAAATGAAATTGTGGTCTCTTCGTGGGACGGTTTGGGGTGTTGTCTAGCTTTTTATAGTTTTAACAAAATTTAAATGCGAAACGGTCACTTTCGCGGCCGGATTTTTCGCGCGGTTTCCATTTATAGGTTACGCGATATAGAGGCTACTAAGTCTGGTTTGTCATTTTTTGACATATACTTTATGTATACGTAAGTTCTGGCAGCTGATGAGTTGTGCGTCTGCGGGGAGGTCCAGTCGAACGAACTCAGGCCACCCTGAAACTAAGAGAACAAGGGGAAAAATGGCCACTCATAAGCGGCGAATCAATGTGGTGTGAGCCGCATTGTCGGACCGTGTGAGAGTTCCTTGATGCCGTTGCTTTGTTCAACCGGCATCAGTAGTTTAAGGGCTATAAGACTGCTACAGCTTGGTGTAGGAAGCTACCCTCGAGAAATTGCTGGCCATCGGTCAAACATAGCTCCAAGCGCTATAATACGGTGGACAAGTACTTGCTGGCATTCAGCGACCTAGGCGTGGCAGCAAATGCTGTCCTTGACGGATTTTATTGACAAGTCTTATATTTTAGTATGTAGACGGGGTGCGCCTACCCATTTTAGGAATATATGACAAGTGAACGGTGGGACACGCAAACGAGTGGTGTAGGGCACCACGCTTATTCCGCTTACGTAGTTAGGTAAGATCTAGGAGGTAATTAGGATATTGGTCGCTAAACCGTTTTGAGGCGCAGTAGCCGTTTGTGGTACGGACATTCGGTCTTAGAAAAACCAAATATGTAACTTTTATTGAGAGTGTTCATTGGAAGCCCCTCATCATGTGCTTTTTGTTATACACGTTATAAAATTTACTTTCTTGGAACCGATTTTAAATAAATTGTAAGGTAAAAAAAGGTTGTATAATTACACATGTTAATCGGGTTAAATTTTTCTTGTCTGGGATTTCGGAGAGCATGTCAAGCTTTCCGAAATCCCCACTGCTTTCTGGGCCAACTGCTTTCTTGCTATGTACGACATCCTGTAGCGGTACGTTATTCTCTCCATTGAAATATCACCGGTGTCGAGACAGTTACTTCGGACACCCAAGATAGACTATATAAACTTTCATATAAGTTAAACTTTGACTATTAATACTTACTTGTACATAGATTTGTAGGGAAGCCCTTGTTAAATCATTAAGGGTTGTTCACAAAAATTTTATTTAAAAATTTTTTTCCTCTACCTTCATTCTAAGTATTGAAAAATAAGCAAATTCTAAAAGCATAAATACTTCTAACCACAGATTTTATTATTCAAAATACAACACCCACACCAAAACACCACGTGTTCCGGGGAGTCGACGACTGCACAATACCTACATAGGGGGGAAGCTCTTTTCCCAATCCTATGCAGGTAACCGCCAAAGCAACCGTGGCCGCTCAGAAACTGAGTGAGTTCGTAAGACAGGTTTCCGGACTTCCTCCCTATCCAGGTCTTGATATCTGGGATGAAGGATCTCGTGCATCCAACTGTCTGCGACGCCTGCCACTGCTCGATAAGCCAATCACGAGCGACACTTGGCAAAGCACCCCGTTGTCTCATCGCCCTATCCTCCGCCATAATCTCAGGGGCGGCACCCCGGCGATGACAAACACGGCTTCGCTGGAAACCGTTCTATAGGCACGTACGATCCGCAAAGCCAGCATCCGCTGTTTAAGAAGCCGAACTGTTAGTAAGTTCATTCCCTTTTTTTATTCGTGGTATATTGAGGTTTTTAACCATATACCTTAACTGATTCTTAAGTTTAAATGGAACCTCATGGAAGATTTTTATTTTCCAGAATAAGGAATTTGAATTATACAGTAAAAGTAAATAAGCGGTGTTTCACGTTTATATTACGTATGCAGAAAAGCTTGTGAACGTTCTTATAGGCTAAATATAGGTAGGAGCCGGCCTCCTTGGCGCGAGTGGTAGCGTCTCAGCCTTTCATCCGGAGGTCCCGGGTTCGAATCCCGATCAGGCATAGCTTTCCACACGCTACTTGTCATTCATCTCATCCCCTGAAGCAATGCATAACGGTGGTCCCGCAAGTTAAAAGAAAAAAAAATAGGTAGGAATATTTTCCGTCTGAAAAAAATAAACAGGAGTATAATAAAGTAATTTTCTTAATTTATCTTTTTTTTTATTTCATTATATAATAGAAAAGAATATTACAATAACTGGAAAAGTTTATAAAAGTTGTTGAAAATGACCTCCTCCAACATCAATACAACACTGCACATGTTTAAACTAACTGAGATAATGGAATGTCTCGTACGTATGAAGTTATTGCAGGTTTTAGTTCTTCAATCGTGCGTGGTCTGTTGCAATACACTGCTTTTTTTGCTGCTCTCCATTAAAAGTAATCTGGAAGTGTCAGACCGAGTGATCGTGCAGGCCACAAACTCCTCGAAATGATACGTTCACCAAATACTTCATTGACCTGTTAGCTATGTGCGCTGTGGTGCCATCTTGTTTAAACCGATCGTGATGGATTACCACTTCTGTTAACTGTCTAATGAAGTTTGTTAAAACGGCATAATAACGATCACTATTAACTGTATTCTCAAAAACATTGGACTCATAATGCGCGTTCTACTCACACTTAGTTGTCGACTACAGTCGTGTATTTTGTGAATTAATACACCCTTCCGCATGAAATCACGCTTCATCTGTAAAAAACGAAACTGTAACGTAACGTAACCTATGTAATTTTGGTCGATAAAACGTTTAAACCGTTTATAATAATTTAATCTTTTGGCATGATCTGTAGGTTTCAGTTCTTGAACACGCATTACTTTGTAATGGAAAAGTTTCAGTTCTTTTCTTACAGCTTTATATGTAGTAGCAAGTCCGATATCTTGCTGCTGTGCTAATTTACTGACTTTGATGGACTTTCGGCCATAGCATTCAAAACATCAAGCACCTACTGTTCGTTTAGTTTATGTGGCTTCCACTTCATCAGCGTCTTAAAAGACCCTGTTGGCCGAAACTTTTCGATAACAGTTCGAATTGCAGTGCGGTTAGGAACAGAAGTACTTGGAAACTTATCAGAAAACTTGTCACTTCACGAAAGACGTGTTCGACAAGAAAATATGCTCTTCTACCGAAAGAACAGTTACGTTTCTCGCAACTATTGATTCCGATAAACCAAAAAACGATACGAAATGAAACACGTTCAATTACAACTCAATAGCTGACGTCTTGATTTATTACTGAGCAACGCCCAACAAACGCACAGGGCAACCAACCTAACGCCGAAAGAACAGAATGTACCACATAATTGTAAAGCATACTGCACAGTGACTTTTTGAACGCAGTGTATTAAAATAAATAAATCAAATTTTTCTTTATTGGTTAAGCAATTAAGTTGATATCTTGACTACAGTAAAATTAATTATATAATTTTCTACAAAAAAAAAAATTAAAATAAAAATGTTTTTAATATTGTATTATTACAATTTGTTTTAAGATTATTTACTTTGTTCATTTTTCTTTTCATTTTGTACTAAATTAAATTATTTTTATCCGTTTTTTTTTTCTTTTAAATAAGTTATAACATACTTACGTTAGTTGTAGTTACAGTTGGTTGTTATAACAAGTAAAAAAAAATAGTTAATTATTTCTATTTACCCCTTAATACTAATAATTAAAATTCTTATGTTTTACCATTTAAAACTAGAGCTTATAGCTTATTCATAAATTTCTAAACAGACCGCAGTGAACAACTAACAATTAACTGAAAATGGGTCAGGGAAGTTTTAAGATAAAATATTCTGGAACACTGTGACATTATTTATAACTCTGATAATTTAGTTTCATAATTTCATCAATTTCATAATTTAGTTTCATCTCTTCCATTCATATTAGAAAATATGATACGATGAGTTTCATAATTTCATCAATTTCATAATTTAGTTTCATCTCTTCCATTCATATTAGAAAATATGATACGATGAAAATCTTAAAAAATAAAAAAAACATTATGAGGAAAGGGGCATGACAATAAACAGTGCGCGTTGCAGTGAGATGCTTACTGCCAAGCTGAAGCCTGCAAACGCTGAGGACTGCTGCTGCTGCTGTCGAAAGAGGTTGCACGACAATGCCCGTCCACATACTGCTGCCCACACTGCTAAAACGCTCCAGAAACTCAACTTTGAAGAACTGGCTCATCCTCCGTATAGTCCTGATCTTGCCCCTTCTGACTACCACTTGTTCGGTCCACTCAAAGAGGCATTAAGGAGCCGTCGGTTTACCTCGGACAAAACCGTGAAAGAAGCGGTGCATTCCTGGCTCGCAGCTCAACCGAAAACCTTCTTTTATGAGGGCATCAGGAAGCTTGTGCAACGATAGACCAAGTGTGTTAAAATGCAACGGGACAATGTTGAAAAATGATGTATATGTAAGTTTCCTATTTGTATTGTAATAAAATTTATAACTACATTGCGGATAATAATTGACTTACCCTCGTACATATGTGTAATAGATTTTGTTAATTATCTGATTATTTAATATTAATTGAAAATTATAATTTAGAATCGTATTATTTTTGGATATTCTAGTTTAATTTTATTTAATTATTCTGGAATTTCTGTTTAATTTTATCTACAATAAAGTTAACTAGATTAACTGAAAAATATGCCCTCACAAGAACAACAACATTGAGGCATTTATACCCGGTCTTTAATAAATTGCAAAACTTATCTTTTAGTTCATTACTATTCTGATATTGTCGATCAATATTCTCTAAGTCGGAGTTGATCATAATTTCGTTTATTTGCTTTTTGTTGCCAATAATTTAATCGCTCTTTGTTTAACATAATTCTTCTGATCTATTTGTGTACGTGTTCCCTAGTTTTCAAATTTCCTCTCTCTCTCTCTTTGTATCATCATCCTCTCTTCAGCTTTTTATTCTTTCTTTGGTTTTAACATTTTTCTCTTTATATTTATCACCTTCTCTTAATTTCTTTATTCTTTCCTTGTTCTTAACATCTTCTTTCTCTTTATTTCATCTTCTTGTCGCTTTTTTGAGATATATTTCTTCATGTTATCTTTCTTTTTCCTGTACGATTGTTTCTTTTTCATTTTTGATTATTCACCAAATAATCCAATATACACCAAATAATACAGGAGTTCACTAAGCGGAATAGTTTATTATTTTTATTAATACGAACACTCCAGAAATTTGAAACTTTTATCAGCAACTCATGAAGATGCTGATCTAGTAATACGAGTAATAAAGGGACTTTTACGCTATCCTAATACTTCATGTAAGATTGTTGAATTAATAATTGTATAAATATTTGACGTTAATAAAAACTATTTCACCAGTTGTGTAACTGTCCGCTTTGTTAAAAAATTGGAGGATCGTATTCTCTTTCTTTCAAACGAAATAAATTTAAATGAAGTGCAGCAAAAATTGGTGCTAAAATATGTAATTTAATAGGCGTCCAAGAAAATCATGAGATGGCCACATCAGATTTTTTTATGTACAGATATATTTTAAAAGGATCACTCCACAGTATTTTCTTCTATAGTCCCCATTTCTAAGGTAAATAAAGCCGTTTTAAATTTTCCAACATTACCAGTCGCCAATAGTACTAGACCGATTTTGACCAAACTATGACAGATTACTTCTATATATGGGGCATTGATGCCATTAAATTTTCAATTTAAAAGATCAAGGAGGTAAGGCTCTCAATATCTCGAGATTTCACCCAATTAAGATCTTATTTTTCTTAAGCACCTTTGTTAACCTACGTTACCTACGTTATAATTTACAATTACAAAAAATTACTTACGTTCATTTTTTACCGACAATAAAATATAATATTTACAATTTTACTTGTCAGCGCTATTTTTTAGGTCATTTATACTTATAAAAAATTATACAATGCAAGGAAGGGCAGAAATAATTACTCAAACCAATTATGCTAATCCTATCGGTAATATATGATATTGTGAAAAATAATTAAATTTTTTTTTCTATAATATTTTGTTTTCTTAAAATGTTTAAATGTGATTTTTCAAGCGATTGAACCAAATCATCTAATAACTATTACATAAAACTCGGAGTACACGGTTCTGGTGTTAGAGGAGCCCAAAGAAAAAACTGATAATCTCATTATCCTTTACTGGAAAAGTCAGATAAAACACTAGTTTAAATAGAAACCAGCTATTTATATATATACACGAATGTATATATATTGTTGCATATATTCTTAAAGAAACAGATTGAGCCTTAACTATTTTTTTAATCCATATCTACCTTCGGAATTTAAAAACTATACATATTAAGTAACTATTAATAAAAATTATAAATTTACGTATGCAGTAAATATGGAACATTATATTTCTGAAAGCTTAAATTATGTTTATTCCTTTCAGTAATTTTTTTTTTAACTTTTTCATTAAAAAAGAGAGGTAGTTTACAAAAAGTAAAGAAAAATGATTTTGGCATATTTTGCATAAACTTAACTCTTCTAAACTTACATAGAGAGCAGATAAATTTTTTCAAAAGGTAACCAACCTATTTTAATAATGGTTTTCTTACTGATAAAGTTATTTCTGTTAGGACGTATACCACAGCACTCTTGCTGGCCAAAATCATATGTTTTTTTCTTAAATATTTTAAACAATAAGTAAGAAGAAGCAACACCAACAAATAAGAGCAAAAAGAAAGAACATGCTTACATGATTGAACATACTGCCCATCAAAAAATCATAAGATTTTTTCTAATAATAATAATTATAAAATAAAATAAATTTTACTACCGTAATTCATTCATTCACTATCGTAGCAGATCTTAAAACAACTATTTTCGATACGCCAGCATCCGTGGCGCGAGTTGTGGTAGAGTCTCGGCCTTTCATTCGGAGGTCCCGGGTTCGCATCTCGGTCAGGCATGTTATTTTCACACGCTACTTCTCATTCATCTCTTCCCCTGAAGCAATACCTAACGATGGTCCCGATGGTAAAAAAAGGAAAAAAATATATTTTCGATACAAATAAATCGATATTGAAAATATTATCGATTAACTATTTAGATTAACTTATTTCTTAATGAGGAGGGAGCTTAACTGAACGATGACGAATCCTTTTTTCGCTATCAATTCTGGACACCTCATAATAACATTCCGAGACGCCGTCTGCCTGGGCAACCCGCCAGAAGGGCCTAATGGCGGAGGCGTGTCGTAGGCACGGCCTCCAGCTAGCATATTATATAAAGCCGAAAGTCTGTTTGTATCACGTGAGAACCAACCGACTGATCCCTTTCAAATTTTCAGGGTACATTCGTGTTATCCGATTTAAGCTATAGTCCCCTTGGGGGTGGAATTGTTAAAGATATACATTAAAGAAAAAATAATTAAAAATTATATCAAATAAGTTGAAAATTTTCTCGTCAAAGGTTTATGTACTTAAGTTATAATATTTACTACTATTCTATTCTGTTTATTGTAATTTAGTTTATTTTCCAGGTTTCTACAAAGCCTTTTTATTCATCAGTATTATTCTGACAACCAAAAAAGTAAGGAACACTGTGGGTGGGGGGTACCCATAATAAATAAAGACTGCCAAGGGAAAAGTGGTTAAATCGTCATCGCAAATCAGTTGATTTCGAAGTCAACCGTTCTAAGATTCAAATCGTAGTAAAGGCAATTACTTTGAAACGAATTTTAATACTAGATCATGGATACCGGTGTTATTTGGTGGTTGGGTTTCAGTCAACCACACCACTCAGAAATGGTTGACCTGAGACTTACAAGACTGCACTTCATTTACACTCATACGTATCATCCTGATTCATTCTCTGATGTAATGCCTTATGGTGGTTGCAGAGGCTAAACAGAAAAAAAAAAGATATTTATCCATAGAGTATTTGTAAGCCTAAATCGAATTAGAGTACCTAAGTTTGGTGTAGCCGGAGATGGGGAATATTTGCAATCGTTGTTCGAAATTTTTTTATCACTCTTCACCCCTTAAGGTTAAATTTTAAGAAATTTGTTTATAGACATTAACATGAAGATTACATACACCAAAAACCAACTCAATATCTTCATTTTTTACCGAGAAAATCAGCAAATATTAAAGTAGATTAAAGAAATAGTAAAATTTAATGTTACCCCATTTTAACTCTTTAAACTCAGAATTTCAAAACAATTTAGTACACAAAAAATCAAGTCGGTATCTTCATTTGTTACCGAGAAATTCTAAAAAAAAGCTAATAATAAACTTCATTGTTATTGTATTTAACCCTTTAAACTCGGAATTTCAAAAAAATATTTTTTAGGTTTACTTACCGTAAGAAGAACAGTATATAAATTTTCATCAATCATTCAGGTATTTTTCATTTATACATATATATATATATATATATATATATATATATATATATATTATTAAATTATAAGAACTCTCAATTAGCTTTTCAGTTGTAAACATAGAAAAATTAAATTTAGCAGATGCTTCTACCACGAAACGATTTATTATATGGTATTAGTTCATCACAACCCCTAACTACCATTGGAGAAACAAAAATTTTAAATGAAAAGAGGTAAGGTTGTGACGTATCATTTTAAATATTATTGAAAACCAAATATTTTAATGACAACCCCAACCAAAATGGCACCCATTTAATGTCTTTAAAACTAGTTTCAAAAGTAGCCAACAGTACACTTCCATTCAGGTAGTGGAATACCGTAAAATGGATTTTTTTTATGTAAAACTATTTACTAAATTTTACTTTTTTTGTGTTTCTATAATTTGCTGTATCTATGTTAAAAATTTCACATAAGCTTATTCTAAAATAATTCAGATTTACTCAATTTAAGTTATAAAATTCGATAAAAGTTTAATTTCACCCACCTATTTTGAAATCATAACATTTTATTCATTATAAACTATTTTTCTTTTAAATATTTCATTAAAGAAATTTCTAAAAACTACAAACTTCTTACTTCATTTTTTTAATAAATTAATTCCCCTCTAACTCGCGTAAGCTTGAAAAGAATTGCAAACCAATATTTTGGAATGGTTATTGCAAATATTACTTGAATGGCCGTTAAATGCATATCGCAAGCATTATATGACCCCATTTTGTTGTTACATAGAGTTATGAAACCAGGTTACTACAGCAAACATAACCAATCATTAACCGTCTATCAAGGTAGGAGGATAAGTATAAATTTCAAGATATCCACCTAATTTTATTCATCGTAAAATTACTTTATTCATTATTACTTATTATTACTTTATTCATCTCATTATTACTTTATTACTCATTATCTCATTATTTATTATCTCATTATTTATTATCTTTATTTATTATCTCATTATTACTCATTATTACTTTATTCATCGTAAAATTGGTTATGAAACCAGGTTACTACAGCAAACATAACCAATCATTAACCGTCTATCAAGGTAGGAGGATAAGTATAAATTTCAAGATATCCGCCTAATTTTATTCATCGTATGAACTCGATGCTATTATAATCAAAGAAAACTTCCCCGATCTACAAGTAGTTCGTTCTTCAGAAATGATGTTGGGCAAATAAAATCACCTTTCTTTCAATAATATAAGCGGATGACATATATAATCGTATTGTTTATCAAAGGAGTTTTCCAATACTATAAAATCAATCGGGTAATATTTTTATTCGCCTAGGCACAAACATAAAACCCACATAGTCCTGAAAAATCTAATGTGCGTATTTTTCACCCGGAATATGAAATTGAGGACTTTTTAGCAATATTTTAAGACTATAAAAATCCGATGTGGATACCACATGACTTCCTTGTACGCCTATTAAATTACGTATACCCATTTTGTTTTAAAAAAAGTACATAAAATTTTATCTCAATAGCTTTTGATTTTTTTTGTTACTATTAAATTATTCTTTTTTTTACACTTTTATGTAAAATAACAAATATAGAATAATTTTTTATGGTGAAATAGTAATTATGCTCCAATATTAGTTTATAGAGTAACACTGCGAATTATTTTATAAGCTAAGAAAAATCATCCTCCATGAATGTTTATGTACATAGGAGTTATTAAACGATTTACGATGTACGTTCAATTTTTAAACACAAAATTCAGCAAATATGAGTAAACAAAAAAAAGCAAATTTAAGATTAAAATTTTATTCCGGTTTCAATCCAGTCCGCTACAGAGAATCAAGTCACCGTGGTATATTTTTAACTCGGTTATCTAATTTTAAAAATTCTAATCGCTGAAGAAATTGCGCAGATTTCCCAGAAAATATATTAGTTAAAATAAAACTATAAAGCATTAAAAAAAAACCTGATGATATTTGCGTAGAGTATGTCACCGGCATTCCACAGATTACTTCAAAAGAAATTAAACTTCGATTTAACACTACGTATGTTTACTGTTAAATCTACACATATATAATATAATACACAAGACATATTTTACTTATAAACATAAACTTTATTCATTTCTTGGGTTAACCAATCAATTATATAGATTCACAACATTTCATTTAGCTTCCTCAACTAGCAATATATATTCATACATACATCATACAAAATTCTCTTACATACTAAGAAATTGACTGATCTACCCATCCTAGAAAACAATATTTGGTGCCCATTACACACGGAATGCTGTATACTACATTAGCTTGATTTTTTTCTATCGGTGATTTTAATTTAGAAAACATACTATTCAGATTGTTTTAATTTTGATGGGCTACTGCGAAATCCTTTTGTAGCAATTTTTTAATATTTTCTGACAGATCTGCGACATATTGTATTGCAACATATTTCTCACTATTATTATTTTTATTAGGATAGTTGACTGATTTATAATTATAGGGTTTATGAATTGTATTTTTAAATCTTTATGATATTTTCCGGATATTATTTATCAATACATCTTTTGCTTTTTTATATATTCTGGTCTATCTTCAGGGTTTGTCAATTTTATTACTCTGCAAGATTCTTCACTACTGATTTTTTATGTGATATTCGTTATGTTGATAGGAAAGTTAGATATCTGCCTGAAGATGTTGGTTTTATATTCGTATACCATTTTGTTGATATTTTCTTTTCTCAACTTCCTTTGTAAATTGTATATGTTCATTTTTTTTTTTTGTCTTCAGTCATTTGACTGGTTTGATGCAGCTCTCCGAGATTCCCTATCTAGTGCTAGTCGTTTCATTTCAGTATACCCTCTACATCCTACATCCCTAACAATTAATATGTTCATTAAATAGGTTAAATTCTTTTAATATTAAATCAATATCCTGTTCATGTATACATACTAACGGTATCTTTTATAGAATGAGACCTTAGTATTTTAATTTTTCTAATACTTTATTTTCTAAATATTCCATAGTTAGATTTGCTAAGCAAGCTGAGATTGGTGACGCCATCGCTAAACCATGGCACTGTTCATATAATTTATTTTTACATTTAAAATCCATATTATCTATGCATATATTAATACATTCTAAAAATTCTGTTTTTTTTTTTTTTTTTTTTTACTTATTCTTTCAATTTCACTCCATTTGCTTTCTATCTGCTTCAGTCACTAAATTCTTGGGAATGCTGGTTTATAATGAAATCACAGCCAACGAAATTAATTTTTGGTGCGTGGATATTATTTGCTTACTAATAAATATTTGCAATTCCCATGAATCTTTGAAGTTGTATTTATTTTTTTCCAATTATTTGTTGTAATATTTAACCAAAAATTTGGATAGCTTGAACATCAAACTTTGTATGCAATTTATACAGGTCTTTTAGGATAATCATTTTTCTGTAATTTTATTGGACCCTAAATTTTTGGCAGTATCACGTTGTTGGTACTTATTAACTTCGCTTCTTTTGTTTTATACCCGTGTACAGACAATAATGTATTGGTCGAATCCTTTTTTATTCTATATGTATGTGATTTATTATTCAATATATTTTACATTTTTGTTGATTTCGGTTTTATTATAATACGCCTTAGAATTGCTTTTATATATTTGTATTACCTTGCATACATTATTATATATTTTCTTTTTTTCTTCCTCACTATCAACATTTCTAATGGCGTTTTCTATATTTATAATAACATTTTTTGTTGGCAACAATTTGTGTGTAACTGTCTCGCTCGTGATTATTTAATGTTAGTGGTACCGCAAATTTAGGTCGTAACGATAAACTTTTAATTATATATTCAGGAACTGGTAATGTTGATAAATTTTTTTACCTTTTTTTCTATTAGCGAGTTAGGTTTGCTGTACATATTTCTTACACAGTTGAATTTAAAATTTTTTTTTTATAATTTTAAACTATTCTCGGCATTTGTGTTCTTCCCATCCCAAATTATAAAACTCTCAAATAATCGTGTAGGTAAATTACCCTTTAAGATATTTATCTCTTTAGAAATATCATCGTTATATTCTTTTCAATTTGTATTGCATCTTTTATTAGCAAATTTAGAACTTTTTTCTTAAAATTATATACGACATTTTTCTGCATTATCTTTGCTTTGGAATTTAATATGCTTGAAACTGAACTACATAAATTTTGGAAATATGATCTAGCTGTTAAGTAAAAATTTTTTTTCGATTTTTGTATTTTATCTGTTCGTTTTTTATTTTATTATTCTTCTTCATAAATTTTGTCGTATTGTATCTATAATTCATAGTGATATCTTCATAAAAACCCATTTTAACGAATAAATTCTTTCATACATTCACGTTAAATATTTATGTATATATAATAATAAAACAAAACATTGATGTATTTGGTCACCAAGGCTGTGACTAATTAAAATTGTTAATCTGATGTTAAAACAGATGTTAAAAATCAACTTACATAGATCGTCCTGTCCAAAAATTATTTGGTGGTTCACTAAATTTAAATTGTTATATTTATAAATGTAATATTTTTCCACATAATTCAGTTTGTTCTTAATGTTACAAATTTCCAATATTTCAAGATTATTCACTAAATCTGTAATTGCCTGTCCATTTGAAATCAAGTGATCCGCCATATTCGAAAAACATTTCTTATTCTTAATGCCCTCAGATGTTCCGAGAATCTGACTTTGAATGATCTATAGATTTTACTTACAAATATGGCATCACATATTTCACCCGGAGGTCCCGGGTTCGAATCCCGGTCAGGCATGGCATTTTTCACACACGCTACAAATCATTCATCTCATCCTGTGTACAGTAATGCTTAACTGCGGTCCCGGAGGTTAAAAAAAAATATATAGAAAAAAAATTAATATGGCATCACAGTCTGTGCATTTAATCTTATATATGATTTTTAAGTTGAATGTGTCAAAGATATAGGTTGTCATAACTAAAGAATTTTCTTGAAATGTTATTCAACGGTTTATATGCAATGTATATTTTTATTATAAACCTTCACTATCCTGTATGTGTTCGTTTATATAACTGTATAACATATATTTCTTATCGAATTTTTTAGACTGATTCATTCGAATAAGGTTAGTTTCCATAGTAAATTTGAATTTAATATCAATAAATTTAGCTTGTCCAATATTAATTGCGATCCTAACGTTTTGTTAGAGGTAAATATCACAAGTATGTCATCTACATACCTCACCCATAAAAGAACATTATGAGTATGTAATATATCGTGTAAATTGATCCTCTCAAGGTTCTGTAGATATATTTCTGACATATTGGTAAACAGTGGCATACATATAGGTAATCCACCTGTGAATAATATCTATTATCAAATTCAAAATTGTTTTGTTGGCATATATTCCTAATGATAATGAACGGATAAAGTCTGCTGTGGTATGTTAATCTGTTATAGTTGAATAAATTTCTAAATTTGTTTATCAGTGTTTTTACATTTTTAAATATTTATTCGTAGGGTCTTTTATCTTCCTGAATTCATTCTCTTCTATACAATTATTAATTTCTTATCGTGGAGTACTAGTTTTATCCGACCTTATAATCATGGTATTAAATTTTAGTTACTTCTGTTTCAAATCAATTATAACTTTCATACTGATAGAAGCGAGGTTTTTATATAATTTTTTATCCTTCATGTTTAACAGTTTATTAGTATTATGTTTTTTTATTGTTTCTAATCATGTTCTTCCATCATCATCATCAATATAATCCAAATTAATTTCTGTATTTCTTTAATAATTTAATTTCATCACATGAATATTACCTCATCATTTTTATGTTTAAATTGGATGTTAGTCATTTTGATAAATTTATCATCACTTTTTTTCTCTATTGTCACCCATTTCATTCGGTTTATCACAATTCATATTTCTTACCCAGAAAATTTATTTTTAAATAAATTATGGATTTTCTTATGGTGTCAACGTTGAATTCTTTGTTTTAAAATTCCTAATTTAACTTCATTCCGGATTTCATTAAAAATCATTAAAACAAAATAAATTAACAATACTAAGTGAACATTATAAAATTCATGTGAAAAATAATTCATTAAAAATTTCAATTAGAAATAATATATATTAAATATCAATTATTATTATTACTCCAATTAGAATTTATAAATTAAAAACCGTTCATATACTGAAAAACCTGTTGTAGGTTTTTCTATACAATGTACTGTCAAGAGCATGTACTGTCGTTACTCTAGCGAATAAAAACAATACTAAATTACTTCGTAAAAGAGTAAATTAATTATTTTAACATATATTAATAAAAAAAGGTAACTTTAATAGTTTACATGTCAAATTTCAGTTAAAAATTTTTTATTGGAAGGATAAGTAATATTTTAACTAAATATTTGACATACTAATGTTTCTTTGTTACAATCTTGAAACTTCTCAAAAGTAAAATCTTCGACATTTCTACATGGTGGGTGAATAAATGAGTTAAAATTATGAGTGCTAAACCGGTACCAACTCCGGAACGCGCGGTGCAACCGCACCGCGCTTTTATTCCAACACCTCCGTCGAGGTCACATGCAAACAAAAACAAATTTTTGGAAAGGGGAGCGGTACTCCGTTCCCCGTAATTTATAAGATGAATATTAATAAAATAATTACAAGGATGATAAACATATATCCTCATAAATATCAATTTTAGTACTGGAGAGGTGAAATTTATCCCCTTCAGTATCTTTTATCTTTTCAGGAAACGATTCTCAGGTAGGATTTGAAAGAAATAATCCAATAAAAAAAGATTCTTTACTTTCCCTACATAACCTACTTATAAATAAATTCTAATGATGCGCACGCTCTTCTCTCTTCATACTTCTGTTCGACTCAATTGATGTTATACCACACCACCTGCTAAGATGTCCTCGATTCCTTAACTAATAAATATATGATTATTTATCGGTTTGATACGATTTAGTACTAAGCCTCACTTCTTTTATGGTTCATCAATAAATAAAAATTCAGTCTCTTCTCCACCTGACCTTACACGTTATTGCGTTCCCGGGATTGAATAATGCGGCGATTCAGCTCCTGATGGTCCAAGCGTGAACAAAAAAAAAGTTAAGTGAGCCAGCCCGCCCAGCGCGCGAGTCACAAGCTTGTGATGTGTGCGTCGTTATCGCCATACAATTAGTAATAATTTTTGGTAAGGGGGAACGGCGTAGGCTGTTCCTCGTAATTTATAAATTTCGATTTTATACAAGTTGGAGATACAGGTTTCTTTTTCAGGAATCGATTCTTTCGATATGATTCTCAGAAAGGATTCGAAAGAAAGAATCGTTTGTTCGAATCAAGATTATTTTCCTTTCCATCATAACCAGAGGCTGTAAACCTCTGAATCTTGGGCGCAGTCTTAATTTTTGGAAAAGGGGAACAGTTGCCGCTGGTCCTCGGAATTTAAAGAATGTGGGAACTTCGTCTCACCGAATCTTAAATATATATGTAAAATAAAAAATGTCACTTACTTCACCGCGTCACAGATAAAGCTCTGGAGATATTTTTTCTAAACCAGAAACTTCTCGATGTCATGTTGTTATTTAGTTTTCGATAGGGTTGAATGAAATTATACATACTTACGACCTCTCCTGTTAACGGTGGATATCGCGATCATGATGTTGGTATCCACGATGGCCGCTTGTCATATTCCAGGCGTGGAAACTCCAAGCGTTTGATTTTTGAGTTTGCGACTGCGTTCGTTCTGTTTTCTGGGCACTTTTGAAAGATGTTTGCACTATCTCCTCTTCCCGTATCCTTATAAATATGCAAATTGTGTAGTGCTGCAAAAGTAAAGATAAATTTAGTTCACTCTTATGTACGTATATACGGTATTTTCCAGTGTGATATCTGTACTTGAAAAAATTCGTTAGTAAGATACTTGTATGGCAGTAGTAATAGTTTTAGGGCAAGTACTAGATCATCATTTGTGCAATTACTACATTATACAAGGAATGTTCGGTTTAACTTACCACTTCGTTACAGCATTTAAAAAAAAGAAGGACTTAACAGTTTTTACAGTCTAACAAAAGTTTAATTACAATTAAACATATTCGACTCTCATCCACCGATTTTTTTTAATAATCTTTATGTAATTTATATTCTGCAGAAAAATATTTAAAAAAAGATAGATATTGACCTCACTGTTTTTGTGCGAGGTTATCGTGAATTTTTGAATCGTGAATCATGTAAAATTTAAAAAAAAATTGTTTATAACAAAAAATATTACGAAAAATGTTAAATACCAGCTGAGCTCTTATATCACGATCGCAATACAAAAAAAAATTTCAATTAACTCCTGGAAAGAGGTACTCTGGTGTATAGGAGTTTCCCTGGTAGCTGATTAATTTCAGAAATCATCAGTAGATAACGCTAGTGATATAGTATTTTATGATATGTTTCCTAATTGGTCAACCAGTGTGCTGTATCTGTGTTCATTTTGTTTACAGATATTATTTGGTGTACGGCTGTACCCTGTGTGTTGTAACGTTTGCGAGTAAATAATTCTCCTTATTATGTATATTACTATAAATTATGATTATATATATTGACTATAGTGATTTCTTGATACTTTTCTCATAGTGTCCACCTAAAAAATAAGAAAATTGTTTTATTATTATCTTCAATGCACCCAATGGAGTAATCCAATTCAGTAAAGCTTACAGAAATTATTGAATTTTCTGGAATTATTGAATGTGGCACAACACGTGTGTGTTGTGCCACACACACACACACACACACGTGCGCAAGGAAAACAAACCGCTGGCCCTTCAGATTATTCTACAATATTTTAGACATTGCTGGAGTCAACTATTGATATTATAAGGGTCAAAACATCAAAGTAAAGAAAAAATTAAAAATAAAAGAAACTTTATAAAAAGCCTCGCTTGGGAACGTGTGTGACCACACGAGCTGGAAAGATTGAACAGTCTAATCTTACAATCTGAACTCCTCTCTCTGCTGATACAAATCTTAGAAATTCAAACACCAAGTGAAGTAACTACAACTAAGGAAGCAGGCTGGAAGATGTCTTTCCTGTAACCGAAAAAAATCGAAAAAGCCACACTCAATGTAACCCAACCAGCACTTATGCTCTCAACGAGGGCAGTTAAGAAAAAATCCAAATGTTTCTAAATTGAAACCCCGCTTTATTTAGAGGTCTGACTGTATGCACATTTTTGGTCCAGTCGATTGCAATCAAAAGAGTAGGTGCACAATTAGATGTTACAACAGTCTTAAATACAAAATTTTAATATTCTACGGCTAATCGTTTTTGAGTTATGCCGATACATACATACAGATGTCAAGCCTGAACTAGTCAATGTGGATTCAGGGATGGTGAAAGTGGATATTTCCGTTGAAATCTGAAAACCGAAATTTTTCGCGATCACAATACTTCCTTTACTTCGTACAAGAAAGTAAAAGAGGGTTTGTTTACAAAGAATTTTTAACGAATTTTACTTTAAAAATGTTCTATATTTTTTTCAATTTCCATACACTTTTCAACTTATAATAATAATTATAAGTTGTAATAGTTATAAGTTAAATTATTATTATTTTTAACCTTATAATAATTATATATATATATATATATATATATATATGTAGAAGTAGAACTTTCTACATTTTATTTTATACAAATTTCAACATTTTATTTTTTCGGTTGTAAATTTAGGATACAACGAACAAAGTGGCAAATATGTTTAATATTTTGCTAATACAAATATCTGACAAAAAAAAGTTTTAAATATTATTTTTAAAACTTTCTGCATTACAATAGTAAAACATAATCAAATGTTTTTTTCTAAAAATTATTCTGTCATTTAAAGTCTTATGTTTAGAAAGATTTTTTTAAGTAACCGTTTTAACAGAAAACAATAATAAGAATAAATCACAATTTCTACATAAAAATATGTGTGATTTTGCATGTAATTTATTCATATAAATGTATAAGTTGAAAACTCCTAAATTTGGTTTTTTGTCGCCCCAGATGTTTTAAATAGCGTAGTTAGAACTTTTTTTTTTCGTCGTCGGAGGGAAACCCTTGCGGGCCTACCCTAAAAACCCCCTCACACAACATAGATTGTAGGGCCCACCTTATGGTATTATCACAGCTCTCCATGTGTCTTTTCCTACGGTTTATTTATTTTTATTAACCTTGACCTTGTGGCCGGGGACCTGCTCCGAGGAAGACTCAGAGATAATTATTCACCCCTGGACATCTTCCACCATCTTTTTCGGATGATCTTAACCAACTTAGTAGACACCACGTGCCGCGATGGTTCGGTTTGTAGTATAGCCCCAATGATATTCTCTGACGAAATAAAAAATACTAAAAACACGCAGTAATCAGCCTATTTATCAACTTTTTTTTTTTCAAAAATATTCTGGACAATATATAATTATTGACAGATTAATAAGACAAAAACATTTGTAAAAAATAAAAATCATGTTTTTTTACTGCATGTAATGTGTTAAATTAAAAATCGGTAACTAACAAAGGCGAAAGGAAAACTTTACTAAAAACATAAAAAGACATTAGTGATATATACTTGTAAATCAATTACTTTTTGTTATGAAGAATGTAAAATTTATTATTATTATTTTTCTTTATAATTGTTGTGTGAAAAGCAAAAACACTTAATGAGTTTACTATGGTTATATATAATAACACTCAAATTTATTCAGAAACTATCGAACCGTAAAGAGCTAGCGGACTTTTGCAAGAAATTCATGCCCTTGCCAAAATAATTTTAAAGACAGGTCAAATTTTGAATTGTTAATTCTTTATTATACTACCCGTAATCCTTAAAACATGAACGTGTTGCATTCTTCCTCATCCCTATTTCATTTTTTCTTTCAGTAGCACCGTTAGACACTTAGGTAAATATCTTTACTTTTTGAATAAAAAAGAAATTAACGAGCTCGAATAAGGCAGAGGAAGAAAATTTCGCATAAACGCATTTATAATCCATCTTAATGATGGTATTATTTTAACAGAAAAAAATTAGAATGAGAGAAGATTAGAAGAAGGAATTTTATATGATTATTTGTTAATATAAGACTAGTGGTTAAAGAGGGTTAAAACTAGCGGTTTCTTTTGTTAATGGGTCTGAATACTAGTTTTTTCTGTTTATATACCTGTAATAAATTCCGAACGATTATTTATTTTAAACTCTCTCGTAAGTAATCTGTATTTACTTATTTACTAACGATATTTATCACTATTTGATGTGTAATATCTTGTTTTTCTTTGTTGATTACGCTATGTATTTTTCTCTGTTTTTATGTCATGGTTACTGTTTTGATTAAGTTGTGTTTTATGTCATGTAATTATCGTTTAATACTATCATCCTGACTATTGTTGTGGTTATAATTACTATATTAATATTTGCGTTCATTAACTGTTATTATTATTAATATTGTATTTATCACCATTATTATTATTAATTTGCCTGGTTGTAATTTTAACATTTTATGCTATTAAACTATAATTATATAAACATTATAAATTGTCAAAAACCTCTCAATATCATGATCGAGCCATGCGGAACCACACCACGCGACAACACTTTTATACGTCGAAGAAATTTTTATTAAGAGCTTTTATCTAATTCCTATTGTTTCTCATTTAAAGCACTATGTCTTATCGATTCAAATTGGACTAATTTGAACAAAAAAAGGATAGTATATGAAGCGTAAACGATTCGTTATGTGAATTACAGTTATCATAAAGTAATAATTCTTGCTCCACTGGATTACTGATCTCATCTGTTTTGTGAATTTTGTGCACGTAATACACAATATTTTCCAAATATCCAATCTAAAAATACATGAACATCAAAAAAAAAAATAAATAAATAAAAGAAATTAAAACTATTAATATATATAAGAAAATCGGTAGTGAAAGCATTGGCTTAAACGTATAAATGTCGCTGAAAGGACACTTTCAATTTAGATTTTGAGTTGTGTCAATATGCGAGAGATCTGTATTCTGTCTGTATTTGGAAATTCTTCATTGTCCCATTGACATTGTGTTCTCTGAACGGAGCTAGTGTGTTTATATTCATATATCTGATTGTTCTGCGGCGTAAAATTAACTTACTAAAACACATTCTATACATATTTTCTATTCAATAACAGTTTTTAACCCTTTTACGAAAGGTAGTTTTAAATAAATTATTTTTAAGTAATTTTTATTTCAACTATAAAACGTATTGCTGTTTGATCTGTTTTTAAGTGCATTTAGAGTACTTGAACGTAGAGATGAAATTTTTTCTGGTCTAATAATTTCGCGTGTATATATATATATATATATATATATATGTTTGAATAAGAAAATTATTAAAACATAATGTAAAAATATTTTTTTCTTTTTGCTTAAATTATTAATCACCACAGAAACTATTGAAGTTTGTACATTGGAATATGGAAATTGAATTTTATAGCGTATGAAAAATGCCATGCTTGACAAGATTCGAACTCGGGATCCCCGGATGAAAGGCGAAAATGTTACCGCTCCGCCATGGAGATATTTACCTTTTAATTATTTTCAAATCAACATATACAGAGTGTAACCATAGGATTGACACGAGAGTTTGATACATTCAAGGTATAAATTTTTTTAATACTTTTTTAAAGTCAATAAACACTCAAGTCATACTTTATTTATTTAATTTGCAAGCACAGTTAGTATCTTTTTTCTTCAAAGAGTCAATTTTCAATTGTTTTCAGCGATTTAATTTAAATTATTTCTTAGAGTAAATTATTCTACTTGTATGGAATCATTTTACTTAGTTCTTTGACTTGATTCCCCGCTTCATAAATTTTAAAGTAAATTTAGCTTGACATGGAGAAAATAAATGTAAATATGTTTACAAATTTATATTATTATATATAATATATAATAAAAATATATATTTATAAATATAAATAAATGCGTGATCTTACTCATTGTCTTATACATTCCTTTCTTATGACCTGCGTGACAATTTTTAAAGTCATCTAGTCTGAACAAAGTAATATCGACTTCCTTGCTGTAGGTGTCCATATGAAGATGCATTGTTTCCCGTTATCTCTAAGATTCTTAATCGCAGTAAAGACATCTGAAACAACAGCATCATGTGTAAAACTATTTCTTAATACAGTAATTGCACTTAATCATGTCATTTAAAATTTACCATGGAAACAGAAAATAACTATTGTTTAAATTTTTTAGACATAAAAATAAACATTAATAAAATAAAATTACAAATATTTCGTAAACCTTCTTCAAACTTTACAATAATTAACTACAATTCATTTCATCCATAGTCCCAAAAGATGGTTGTTTTTAATGCACTCTTATATAGAGCAATACATTATATAAAATATTATAAAGTTTCTCTAAATAAAGAAATTGAAATAATTAAAAATAAAGTAATGAAAAGTATGCTTTGAAATATATATTGTTGCATATCCCATATATATGAGAAATACATAATTGACTTACCTACACAGTGGCTGAATGACTCTTCAGTAATAATTTTCAGTATTAAAACAATGATACACCATACATATACACACTGAAAGATAGGTAAAGTAAGTTACACGAACATCGAACAACTATAAATGAATTTAATGTAAAACGAAACGGAGAAACCGCTCACTACTAACCGTTTCTATCTCGCTCGGACAAATTCGGCTTTGAATTTACCCGAATGAGAGTTTCACCTCGGAGTATGACAAACCGGATTTATTCACTACGCAGCAGACTCTCCTGCACTCGGATCTTTTCGTTTTACCCGAATTTATACGAATGAGCATTTCACTTCAAAACCTGACGGATTAGACATTCAATGCCCAACCAAAAGAGCGTGGCGCGCCTAAAGAGATTCTCATTTCAAAAATTCTGGTCAATTAATTGGATTAGTAAAATTAAAAGTTATTATGGAACTAGGAGTTTTAAGGGTGAAGGTATAAATTATATCCTAATCGTATTATAAAAATATATATATATATATATATTCTTTTTGAAACAAAGACTGTCTTTGTTACAGAAAAATAAGTTTTTTGAATTTCAAGTATATAAATTAAAAAGTAAAAACTTATTAAAACAATTTATGATTTTCAGAAGGTTGGAGATTTTGATAAAGTATTTTCAACATGATATTATGAATGATATATTTACAGTATTATAAGCTAAAATACATGCAAAATAAAGTTGTTTTTTTTAGTTGAATCCTCTTTCATTATATCTTTTTAAAGTTTTTATTTTCCCTACTTTAATTCCGTTGCTTTTGCAGCAGCATACTCGTGAATTATAAAGGAAAAACTAAAATTTTGGGTATCAGGGTTTTAGCAAATTTTCAGTTTCAAGACCCATTTACTCTAGAAAACACAAAAGAAGAGTTATAGAAATTTCCGTTCAAGACCCATTTACTCTAAATTCTTTAGATGTGCATTAATGGGAATAAAATGTTTAACAAAATTAAAAAAAAAGGAAGGATAGTTTTCGCCATTTTGAATCTTTGATTACCTCTCACATAATTGAGCTTTAGCACGATGAAAGTGCTTATTAAGTTATTTAAACTTCGTAAGTTTTAAGTAATTAGAATTGGGGTTGGCAGTGGAGGATATTTAACATTATCTCTAAGTAGTTCATGTTTATCTATAAATAGTCAACGGGTTTATCTTGGCCAAAATAACTGAAATTTAAAAGAAATATTTGGACAGAAAGAAAATATAACGGCCAAGGTATCTTTTTTTTATTATTATTATTTTTAAGCCTTGTTGAAAAATACTGGTCCGAATCGAGGCAGACTTATTGAACCAAATAATTACTCCAATAAATAGATTTTAACCCCAAAAAATAAGCAACTGAAGTTTTAGTTTTATTGAAATTTTTATTAATTTCTAATTCTTTATCCATTTTTCAACGGAAATATCCATTTTGCCATCCCTGAACCCATTTTGGCCATCCCTGAACCCATTTTGACTAGTTTCGGCGTGACGCCTGTACGTACGTTCTCACATAATTCGAAAACGATTAGCCGTAGGATGTTGAAATTTTGGATTTAGGACTGTTTTAACATCTAGTTGTGCACCTCCTCTCCTTCTGATTGCAATCGATTGAACCAAAAGTGTCAAAAAATGTCCAAAATTCAAAAACATCTGGATTTTGGAATTTTTATTAACTGCAATAATAAGCACTCATTGAGAGCTTTTCTACGATATATCATAAGTGGTACTTATTTTCATTGGTTCCAGTTATAGCCGAATAAAACTTTAATTAATGAAATATTTAGTTCATAAGGGAAGGCAATTCGGTTCGAATCAGACTTCATCTCCTTTTTTTTAATATAAATATATTGATTTATTAATAATTATTTACCTTACTTATATGGTAGTTTCCACTTACCAACAATCTTTAATAGTATTGTTCGAGTGCTTTCGGATTATTAATCCATCCTCAGGAACAATAATGTGTTATACATTATAATTATTTACTTCACATATCATTAATTATACTAAATTGAATTTTTAAAAAACGTATAAATATAACAATTGATCGTCAGAAGGTAAAATAATGTTAACGTTATTCCTCATGTCAGTATGAAGGTCTCAATTGATATTATGTTTATTAGTATGAAGTTTATTATTCGGGCTTATAAAATAAGCTATATTTTATAAAGATTAAAATAATTTATACGTATTGACGTATAAATTACACATCACGTATAGAGAATTTATACACATTAATATTAAATTAACAACTTCAATAAAATCCCTGATGATGGAGAAGTGATTCCGAAAGCGCTAAGACACATACATTGAAAATCGTTGGTAAGTGGAAACATTAATTTATACAAATTGCATTAATACCAACGATACCAAATGATTAGAAAATTAAATTTTAAATATGTTGTTTCCTCCAATCGGTTTTCCAACTACTGCTGGGTCTGCCTGTGTTATTTTCTATTGGCTAATTAATTACGAGTGAAACTTGGACGATCGGAGTACCTGAAGAAACGATTGGAAGCTTTTGAAATGCGGTGCTGTAGGAGAATGTTAAAAATCAGATGGGTGGATAAAGTGACAAAACGAAGAGATCTTGAGGTAGATCGATGAAGAAAGAAGCATTTGGAAAAATATAGTTAAAAGAGGAGACAGACTTATAGGCCACATATTAAGGTATCCTGGAATAGTCGCTTTTGTATTAGAGGGTCAGGTAAATTGGAAAAATTGTGCAGGCTGGCAACGTTTGGAATTTGTAAAACAAATTGTTAGGAGTGTAGAATGTAGGAGATATACCGAGATGAAACGATTGGCTCTAGATTGGGAATCTTGGAGAGCTGCATCAAACCAGTCAAATGACTGAAGATAAAAAAAAATAATTATAGAAATCTTTACTATATTTCATTTTTTTATTAAAAAAAAAATGAAAATAATTAAGGTCGTAAAGCTGAAAGCGGAATGTTTAGTATCTAGAATTTTTGTAAGTTTTTTTTTTTATAAATAACTACGTAACGTAAACATGTTTATTACTAAACACATTTGTAACTAAATAGATGAATACTTATAGTGTCTGGTAAAAAAAAAAATATCAAAAATAGGCTGATTTCAGATTGTCAAGAAAAACGCTGTAAAAGTGTAATCTAAAGGAAAGATATTTCAGACTAAAAAATATGAATTTTCATAATAAGGTTCTATAATAAGTTGTTAAATGAATATTTCTTGAGATATTATTTTGTGGTATCATTAGATGGTGTGGTAAACTGTGTAAAACCCAAAATGTTATTAAAATAAAACTTTATCATAAAACTTATATTCCTGCTTAAAATTACTTAAGGGAGGAATTTATAGCATAATAGCTATAATTTATAGCATCACGCTTTTGTAACGTATATTTAGGAAATTATAATTTTTCTTAAAATACACCATCTGATACCACCCGAATATTCTAATAAATACATAATGCTTCCTTAATTAAAATACTTAAACATACAATAAGCCAATAACAATAATAGCAATAATAATAATTTACTCTTTTTTATTCTTTATATAATATATTCTAAATATAATACTTCAATAATAAAGTACACTTAATCATTTTAAGTGATGAAGAAATTCTTAAAATGACAATCTTAAAAAAGCTTAAGGAAAATCAATATGAGAATATAAATTCCTTTTGTAATTAATCTATTGTTATGTGTTTTCCAATCATTTTCTCAGCTACTGCCGCGTCTGGATGTGTGTATATAGGCAAATTCAGTTACCGCTAACGACTTACCAGGACTGACGTAGCTGTAGAGGTGTGCGATATAAGTGTAAATGTACCGGTCATTTTGTAGTCTAGAACAGACTCAGGTCGACTGCTCCTGAAAAGTGTGGTTAAACGAAACCCAACCACAAAAGAACACTGGCATCCACAGTTCAAAATCCATATAAAAGCAATTTAAAATATAAACACATAAGGTAATACTAAGGTAAATTCGCAAAAGTAGTAAGTGTATAAAATAAATCGCATTTCAGATTTTAATGAAAATTGTTTGAGCACATATTTATATATGCGTTAAGAAGGTTCGATACTTAGGCATTCAAAAGCAGAAAACACTTTTCACACGGCTCCAAACATCTCCATCATTTTATAACTGATTTTTATAAAATAAAAACAGTATTTAAAAAATAAACCATTTTTTTGAATTAAGTTTGCTTTTTAAAAACTTTATTAATTGGATCTGGAAATAATTTATTGTTAAACTTGACAAAACACGTTAGACACAATTAATATATAGAAATTTTGAAAAGTAAACTATATATATATAGACCTTTTAAGATGAATTGGAAATAAAACCTCAGTGTTGTAAAATCTCTCCAAGCGCGTGGCATGGCACAGCGCCATGTCATTCACAGAAACGTTTACGGTAAACGTTTAATTTTTGCGGAAAATGGCTATAATTATATGGTAGTGGGATATTCTGTATCCATCACAATCAGCATTTTGCCATTGCGCTCGCAGAATTACGAAAATATTCTAGATTCCCAACCATCTTAAACGGAAATACAGATATTGTCACGTTTTTTAATTGGTATTATTTGAAAAATCATTGACATAGCAATATTCTATCTGTAAAAAATATTCTTTTAATTTCATCTATAAGATTTTTTAAACTTTTTAATAATTAAAACGGCAACGAAAGCATATTACGGTTCTTTTTTTGAATTGTGTTGAATTAAAAGAAAACAGTTCAGTTTTAATTTGATAAAGGTGGATGGATATTAACCCACCGGGTAGGTCTAGTGGTGAACGCGTCTTCGCAATCAGCTGATTTCGAAGTCGAGAGTTCAAGCGTTCAAATCCTAATAAAGACAGTTACTTTTATTTGAATTCTAGATCATAGATACCTGTGTTCTTTGGTAGTTGAGATTCAATTAACCACACAGCTCAGAAATGGTCGACCTGTTACTGTACAAGACTACACTTCACTTACACTCATACAAATCGTCCTCATTTGTCCTCTGAAGTAAATCCTGACGGTGATTCCCGGAGGCTAATCAGAAAAAGAGGTGGATATTGATTATTTCTTAAAAATAAATAATTGAATATCCTTTTTAGCAAATATTGCACATTGCAGTAAAAAAAAAAAACGTTTAAGTTTTTTTTTTTTTTTTTTTTTTTTTTTTTTTTTTTTTTTTTTTTTAATTGTCGCTCAGAGTAAGGGAGTTTCCAAAAATAAAAAAAATAAATTATTTGAAATTTTGACGGTTAAATCTTATTTTAGTAATCATTGCAATACCAATAAAAAAGCCCAACTGACACGGAGCTCCAAAATTTAAAAAAAATTCAGAAAATTTTTTTCCTTATATTTAAATTATGAAAATAAAAATAAGACTTTTAATGACAATTGCAAAAGCTTTCCGGTTTTGCTGGAAAGGTTTTGCAATGAAAAATCTGTGTAAAGTATTGTATGATTTGATTAGCGTAGCCGGGAAAGTCATGCAGATTCCTTTCTGCATGTAATTTTTTTTTTGTATTCAAATTTACTTATGGTTCCGATAAACTGAAAGTGATTCTAAATTACAACACTGCGAAAATAATTTAAAAAAAAATTATGTTTTACTTCTTAATATAGTAGTCTATATAAGTACTATTCTGAAAACGACTATAAAAAATTTATAAAAAGTAAATATCAAAATTGAGATTTTAAAAGTAAAATTTTAATTCAATTAAGCTTAATTGTGAAATACGAGTAAACGAACTTACTTTAATCGAAATTATACGATATTAAACACAAAAAATTAATCTAATTTAAAAAAAACAAGAATAACTTTCCAATTTAATGTTTCTTTTAAGAAAAATGAATTTCCAGATCTCACTACATTTCTGACAGAAATGTATTAATTTATCCTAAATTCATGAATATTGTGTAGAAGATTTTTTCTGAAATATTGGGATATTTATTCAAATTAACGAATTATCTTTTATTTTTTCTATTCATAGTACTGAATCTAATTTAAACGGAATTTGATGAAAATATAAGAGAGATAAAACCAATTTAAGAGCAAGATTACATTTTTTTCACATCACTTATAATACTGTGTTTTAATGTCTTAATAGTACTTTTGAATACCTTCGGTGAAAAAAAAAATAATAATATTACATCAATTACATTTAAAATAATTATTTACCAACGAGCCAGTCAGGGCTCGCTTCGCTCGCCCATTTCGTCTAGCCAAAGGGCTCCACCCCCTGAACCCCTGCTGTATTTGTTATCCTTATGATTGTAAGAATAATACTGATAAATAACAACTAAAGCCTGAAAAGCTCTCTTTTCTCAAATGTTTTCCTCGTTCTTGACATAGTAGCTCTGATAAGTTACTGCTGCAGACAAGCTACAGTTCGAGACGGCGCCGCGGCGTAGCGCTTTCGGTCAGCAGCTAACCGAGAATTTCACACTTCAGCTGTTTCAGAGGAACGAAATACTCTCATTATTTTAGAAGACTTTGAATAAAAAGAAAAGTTACTTCTGTTTCTTGAATTCATACTTTTCTAACTTTTGACGGTCCAATATCAACAGACAAAACAAACAATAAAGCCCATAAAAGTTCGCTAAATGTGCTTTAAGCTAATAATAATAAATAAATAAAACATTAGATATTTTACAGATATTCATTAAAGAAGAAAAGTTAACCATTTTAATCCATTATATTTCTATTACCGTGGTAAAATTATTTTACTTTTTATTTATTTTATCTTATGGTTGATGAATTAATGAACAAAAAGGGATTAGTTTTTTTTTTGTTTTAATGAATATATTTAATACCTTAACCCCATTATCGTGATATTTATCACGAAAATTATCGTGATAATTTTAGTTGAAGATAATGATTAAGTTTCTAATGTATAAAAAATTGTCCTGTACTTTATGCGTGATGCGCGCACGGGGACGACCCTAGTTATCATTTCATTATATGTATAGATTATTTTAATAAACAAATTACAAAATGCTTTCAATTAATAACATTTTTTTTATATTTGCTGAATAAAAAAAAATGACCACAAAATATACTTTCCTACATTCCTTTTGAAATAAACTGCCATATCTTATATATTGGATTAAACTGACCACTTCAGAGCCGGAATCATATGATCCTATAGAACGGCTCAATCTATTAATCAATATTGACGAAAAATGAGTATGTACACAATTAGAGTACAGTAAATATAAATTATTATTAAATATGATTAACGTTTTATTGTTCAGAATTTTATTTTTAATATTGTTCAATTTTTGGTCAAGGTCGCAGACACAACGTTGTTCGAGAGCCGACAGTTTTAGTCAATGTTCGCAATACCGGTCTTCTTTCTTTCTTTTTCCTGTTTAGCCTCCGGGAACTACCGATTAGGTATTACACCAGAGGATGAATGAGGATGATATATATGAGTGTAAATGAAATGTAGTCTTATACAGTCTAAGTTCGACCATTCCTGAGATGTGTGGTTAACTGAAACCCAACCACCAAAGAACACCGATATCCGCGATCTAGTATTCAAATCCGTATAAAAGTAACTGCCTTTACTCGGACTTGAACGCTGGACCTCTTGACTTCCAAATCAGCTGATTTGGGAAGACGCGTTCACCACTAGACCAACCCGGTGAGTTCGCAATACCGGGCTAGAATTTGTCAACAAACCAGTGAACGGTGTTATCAACAACCAGCGAAATTACATCATCAACGTAACAAATTATTTATTACTACTATAATTCTGTTGAGAGTGGGGAATAACAATGTCAGCTCTCAGTCTTAACCCACCGGGTTGGTCTAGTGGTGAACGCGTCTTCCAAAATCAGGTGATTTGGAAGTCGAAAGTTCCAGCGTTCAAGTCCTAGTAAACTCCGTTATCTTTATACGGATTTGAATACTACAAGATTTGAGACTGTACAAGACTACACTTCATTTACACTCATACATATCACCCTCATTCATCCTCTGAAGTATTATCTAAAAGTAATTACCGGAGGCTAAACAGGAAAAGATCTCAGTCTTGTTCAAGTTCTAATAAAGGCAGTTAGTTACTTTTATACGGATTTGAATACTAGATCGTGGATACCGGTGTTCTTTGGTGGTTGGGTTTCAGTTAACCACACATCTCAGAAATGGACGAACTGAGAATGTATAAGACTACACTTCATTTACACTCATACATATCATCCTCAGAAGTAATACCTGAACGATAATTCCCGGAGGCTTAACAGGAAAAATAAAGAACCACTCGGACTTACTATTCTCACTATTCTCTTCGTGCTATGAGTGTGTTAGATTCGGTTGTGCTCTTCATTAATTACGAGTATGAATTCCTGTACTTTTTATTTGTGAATTTTAGTATGGTTGATCCATAAACTATCTATTCATGCGATTTTGCTAAAATAATAAAATGAGGAAAGTGCATTGTGAAAACGTTATTTATTCAATATCCTCTGAATTCCTTTGTAATAGGATGTACTTTTATCGGTTGCTCTAATTTAAAACACAGGATCCGTATTATTTTAAATCATTGGTTTTATTAATCTTATTCTTAAATCACTAGTATCAGTTGATTCTCTTTTTTTTGGCAATGTACAATTAAGCTGGAATATATACTGTTTATTATTGGGTTGGCGTGGTTATATGGTGTGATTAAGTAATTTACTATATGTGTGTAATCTGGACTATAATTTGTTGATTACAAAGAATATATTTAAATCAAGACTTTAATTTTGTCTGTATTTTTAAATAACTTTGGCTATTTACAAGTATTCTGTAATTAATATCATATATGAATTTACAATGTTGTCTAACCTATATTTTGAATTATTTTCTATCTTGATGTTTGTAGTTGTATTACATAAACTAGTAACTGTTTTGATGTGATAATCTGTTTTCGAATCACTACCCAGTCCCAGACTCTCAGATATTCTCACACATATTATTACATAAACTTATAAACTATTAAATTGTTTTTCTAGTCCCATACCATTAATGCTTATGTATACGTACTAATGAGTTCGATATTTTACTTAATAAAAATGTTATAGCGATATTTTGTTTTTTCGAAAAAGCCCCCATGGCCCGATTTTTCCCATTAACAAACTCAACCGAGATTTATTAGTAGTTATATTTTATGTATCAGTTTGAAAGTGATTGGCGCAAAATTACGGCAGTTAGCGAATCCACAAGAAAGTGAAATATATATATATATAAATGTATATATAAACTTTTGAACTGACGGTAGTTTTGGTGTCTGGGGGATTTTAGACGCGAAGATATGTCGAAATTTTCCGAGAAAAGTCGAATCATGATACCCATTAAAATAAATAGCTTTTTCATGAAATCTACCTAACACCGAAACTCGGGCAGAAAGCAATGTGAAACATAGACTACAATACTGTAATTAAAAAGGTGAAATATTGCTATACTACCATACAAAACATTATAATGATTTTCAGTCGAAATCCAAAGCAGTTAATGATTGAACTTCCGAACTGGTTCCTATCTATAAATCTACGAATTAATCACGTGAGAGCTAGACTGATCTTACCCAGCGATTCCTTCACTCGGCGAGGACAGGACATCGAGCAACAAATTGAAAAATAATCTCTTGCGCTTCTACATTACATAAGGAACAGACATTAGTCAAACACGGACTATATGAAAAATGGATAGTAAAAAATAGTCCTTTGAAATGTGGTATTGCAAAAAACATTTTTAGAATAAGTCGGTCATTAAAATTCGAAATGAAAGCAGTTAAGTCGAACAACAGAAGCGAGAAATCTATAGGTAAAATATTTTACAGACGAACTAAATTGGAATATATATATATATATCACAGAGAGCTCTCTCTCTGTCTCTCTCTCTCTTTCTCTCCTCTATATATATATATATATATATATATATATATATACACACACATGAAATAAGAAATCAACGCTACTGACAACATCGTTTTGCATCAGACGACTCTCAATATGATCAGTTGAGCACAGAAGTTCATTTATGCCTAGGGTGGTCATTTTGAACATCTTTTGTAACAATAAGGTAAATAATTGCTACATTTAAATTAAGTTTTATGTTTTTCTTATTTAATTTATAGGCGCCATTCATAAAAATTCATTTCAACATAACCTATTGATTCTGCAGCGATTACATTATAAGTTCGGTTTTATGTTGCTCACTCTGTATAATTGTAAAACTGAGAAAAAACTATCAGCAATGAAATTAGCTAAAACCTAAGTGAAAAAATAGAGCTCAGTTCTGCTAATAAAACTGTTTTTATGTAAATTAAAAAACCCTTAGTTTCAAAAACATTGGTTCAATTTCTAATCAAAAATTAGTATTTAGTATGAATTTTTTTATATAAATTTAAAATTTTTATTATCTTCAAAATATAACTGTTCGAATGGTCATATAAACAAAGAACATATACAAGTATATAAATATTTACAACACAAAAAAATCTGATGTGGACACCTTGTATGGACTTCCTTATATGCCTATTAAATTACATATATACATTTTTTTAAAATGAAAAGTACATAAAATTTTATTTCATTAATAACTTCTGATATTTTTTCATATTTTTTTTTTTTTTTATTGTTATTATTGAATTACTATTTATCGTAATTTTTTTTTTGCAATCAGAGATTAATAAATCAATATATTCAAAGTATAAAAAAGTTAAAAAAAAAGGAGATGAAGTCTAATTCAAACCGATGTGCCTTCCCCTTGTAACATACAAATATTTCATTAATTATAATTTTATTTGGCTGTAACTCTGGAACCAATGAAAATAACTACCACTTGTATATCGTTGAAAAGCTCTCAATGAGGGTTTATTACTGCAGTTAAGGAAAAGTCCAAAATCCAATTTTTTTTAATTTTGGGCTTTTTTGGACATTTCTGGTCAAGTTGATTGCAATAAAAAGGGGAGGGGCACAACTAGAAGTTACAACAGTCCTATATCCAAAATTTCAACATCCTACAGCTAATTTTTTTTTTGAGTTATGTGAGATACATTCATACATACAGATTTCCTGCCAAAACTAGTCAAAATGGATTCAGGGATATCAAAATACAATGTCAAGATAAATGTAGATTTAATATCAAAGAAATGAGAGAGGCACTATCCAGGGTTAACTCCAGATACAGCCCTAGGCCAGATGGGGTGTTGGGTATAATCCTCAAAAAACATTGGTAAGGTCCATCCATGGATCATACTGGATGCTCTAAATAAGGCACTGGAGCAATGTAGATTCCTCGCACCTTCGAAGCAGGGGAGACCAGCCCTCATCTCCAAGTAATCACATGTGGGGAGGGATCCAGCTTATTGCCCAATTTGGTTCTCCTAACATTGGGTAAACTGTATGAAAGGGTCCTAGCTGAAAGGATTGAGAAAGAACTGAGAGCGGCGGGGGATCTCTTTCAGTCACAATTTGGCTTCATTAGAGGGAGGTCTACTGTCGATGTGCTCAGGAAAGTAGTTAAATTTGCTGACACATGCAGGAAGGGCACTTGGAGGACCAGGAAGATCCCACTTCTGATCCTCCTAGATGTAAAAGATGGTTTTGGTAGCGTACCATGGGCAGTAGTTATGGAAGAGTTGCAGAAAAAAGGAATTAGTGCCTACTTAAGAACAACAATTGCAGACTTTCTATATGGGAGAGAACTTTACCAACACTTAAGAAGTTGAGGTGAGATTTTTCATGCAGAGTGGTGTGTTCCGCAGGGGTCTGCATTAAGCCCCCTAGTGTGGAATATAACTTTTGATGGACTGCTGAGACTGAGGTTTCAAGAAGAAGTTTTATTAGGTGCATATGCTGATTTTTTAGCTATTAATAGCTGGATCCACAGAAGATGTTGAAGAGAAAGCTATACATCAATAAGATGGGTGAGCACCTGGCTAAAATCGTAAGGCCTAGAAGTAGCGTAAAAGACCCAGATAGTGGTGATCGTTGGAAGATGGAAGATAAGATGAATGAATATTAATGATGGAGATATGAGAATCAGTATGAAGCCCCATGTGAAATATCTGGATATTTAGATAGAGCAGTCTGAATTGTTTAATAAGTATTTACAAGAAGTTTCTGACAAGGCAAAAAACTATCAACTCCTTGAGTAGACTGATGACCGTGAACTGGGGTCCACAGGCAGCAAAACGGCAATTACTGATGTTGGCGGCAACGGCAATGCTGTGCCAGCTTGGTTTGCAAACAGAAAAATATCAGATGGCTTGGTGCACTTCAGCACTGCGCAGCGCTGAGGATATCCTCAGAATATAGAACAGTATCTACGGAGGCGGCGTGAGAGTTGACTGGGGTACCCTCAATCTACCTTCTGGCTGAACAATGTGAAGGAGTATACAAAGGGATGCCAAGGGGAGACGCAGCTAGGTATATAAATTTTTCACATAACAGAGAAAATTCATAACATTCATGTAAATTATAGAATTTACATACATATTAAATTTGACAAAAACAACATTTTGAACCAACTTTAATATAGATCAGTTGTCTATTTCCCTACAAACTAAAAGGGTTAATTAAAAGGGTTCCCTTGTTAATTCAAAGTACGAGCTATTAACAATAACACTGACTGTACACTACTGGCAAAGAAGCCACAAAATTGCCCCAAAAAGTCCTTGAAAAGATTAATTTCACATATTTACCAATAAATAACACTAGTCTACAAATTAAAGAAAAATTTTAGAATTGGAGCACAAGCAGGTGAACTTAAATTTATTTTTTATATTGAATCTTAAATTCAAAGTCTTATTTTTATTTATGATCCTTAAAAAATAGCAGGAAAATTTTAACTTTATTACCTCATTGTTATGTAAGTTGTGACATAACCTACATAATGAATTTTTAAATTTTTTTTTTAAATTATGAACTTTAATTGCAAAAAAATTATGTCTATTTAAACTGGGAAATCACTGTTTTCTTTAGTACCAAGAAGTTTTCTCTTCGTAAAAACAAAGAGAAAGCTTCATTCATCATAGACTCATCTCATCTTCCTTGATAATGCATTTCTGTTTGTAATATATCTTGAGAAGCTTTCTCTTTATTGCTCAAAATATAGGCACAGCAACTGAATTTAAAGGGAAGAATTGAAGATGTGAATGTGAGAAATGAATTTTCAGTGACATTCCTCAGCCTAAATTTTTATAATTCACAAAAGTTTATTAACAGATCACTGTTTTCACCTTTTTTGTTTCCGAACCTTCAACAACATCTTTAAGTTATTTCCATGCTGTTAGTTCCTCCTTTTTATTCTTATTTCTATCAAATATTTGGGCACATATGAAATATCTTATTTCAGGCTTAAAGAATATTACCTCTCTTAATTTATAATCACTAATCATGAAAATACCTGAGTTAAGTATTTAATGGCTTTGCAGTCTTCATATAATGCTTTCACAAAATTTTTCACTACCCCTAGTTTTATACATAAAGCTAGTATCGAAGAGGCTCAACAAGAAAAGTGTTCTTTACATTTTGCTCTCCTAGAGTGAATATATTTTTTTTTGGCTAGACTTTAAGTAAGTAATGTGTTCTACGAATAACTCTATGTCTTCCACAAAAACAAGAAGAAACAGAAACAGTATTTTATAAAGCCACCCTGTGAAATGAGAAGAACCCCAGTAACTTTCATACAAGTTATAACTTACATTGTACCAGTCTTGAAAACATTTTCAGTATGAAAAAATTTCAACTCTTAAAATTTATTTTCTCAATTATGAATAATTATAATTCTTTAACTAGGTATACAAAAATTACACACACAAATTATGCAGTTAAGAATTTAAGTCACACTGAGGAAAATTTGGTCTAGTGGAATAATTATTCCACTCATTACTAGACTCATTGTTTTTGTCTACCCATGTTTGAGTTGATATTGCAATTGTACTTTTACAGCAACATGTAGTTACACCTATAATGTTAGCCTTTTAAGAAATCAGACAGGAAAATGTATTTAATAAAGCAATACTAACAAGTTTGTATGTCTTTTATAGATAAAAATTATAATAATAAAACGCAAATTTAAGTGATATTAACTTGGAAATGTGATGTGACATTGCAGTTTGAAATATAAAATCTGATTTAACATGAAAAATATTATATAAAACACTCATCTACTCTCCAGTTATAAAAACAGTGTAAATTTTTAAATCATCCCTTATTTGTTTAAAATTATTATTAAAATTGGTCATAATATTTTAAATAATTTTTATAGTAAAGGTTTGAACTATAGAGACTTAGTCAAATTTCAAAAAGTGGGAAACCCATCTTTTTATTGATTTCATTCTACAAAGAAATAATCTGTTGATGAAATTTTAAATAATACTGTTTTAAAGAACTCTAAATTTTCTGCATCCTCATTTAATGAGTTTGTAAATAAAAGTAATTCTTTAATTTCATTCATCTTCCAAATTGACATTTTATTTTGTACTGTTTTTATTTACTTAGGATTTTTCCACAGTCCTAAGGAATCCATTAACCCTTCTGGGAATCCTTTTTTGTAGATGGAAACAGTATATCTACTCATTCCTGACATCATCTTTTTAATGAATACATTATTACATGCTGAGGTGAATAAAATATTTATTTATGTAACACTATTATCATTAGTAATCTGTTATTTGGAACTAATTACTTGATCAGTCTTTAAACTACTTGCTATTCTGCCAGTCTTTACTTCAAGGAAAGGTTTTGTCTAACACAATTTTTAAATACTGAATTCCTTTTTATTCACATTAATTGAAATTTCTTCCTCTACGTCTGAGTATTCCAACTTATATTTTTATTTAACAACCACTGTACGTAGAGCTTCAATTTCTTTAGAAATCACACACTTCTTTTACTGTAGCAAATCTTATTCTATCCACACTTTTTTTTTAAACCCTTTAATTCTAATCCCATTTCATTTTTTTACATTAACACAGATGACTACTACCTCAGTAGCATATACGAAACTTCTTTGCAACATCTATGTGCATGATCCATGGATTCTGCTGAATTTCTTTAACGTTTTGTAATAGTATATTAAACATGGATTCACCGTTTCATACCAGAGACCAAACACTGAGTGGGAGCACATGAAAGTATGCTAAAGAAAGGGAAAACAGTTCCATCTGCAGAAAAAGTCACAGCTACAGTTTTGTTGGGATTCTTGGGGTTTGGTGATCATAGACTGCCTGGAAAGAGGCAGTATCATTATCTAGGAGTATTACTCTTCACAAATGGACCAAATGAAGGGTGCTATTCAGGCTAAATGAAATTTAGAAAGTTGTTGGTCTAAATATATCGAATTGCAAGGTGACTTAAGTTGAAAACTAAAAACAAATTTCTGAAAAATCTTGTTGCTGTCAATCCGAGAACTTTCTGAATAGTCCTTTTATTATTTTATTATTGATTAATTTACAAAATATACTGAAATTATTATGTAAATAGATACTAGTATATTATTATTATTATTATTATTATTAATTGATATATTGAAATTAATAATAACTAGAAACCTGTTAACGATAATTATGTAATACACCTATAACATTATTATTATTATTAAAATTAAAACCTAATAAGTGTAAATAACCTATAGTTAATTAATAATAATGGTTGTAATTTTTTTTCTTAATTTTAGTTTGATTTTTGTCTGTTTCAGAATTTTACTGGGATTTGGATATCATGATTCCTGTCAAAAGACCTTTATACGAGGCCTGTAAATAAAGTAATGAGACTAGATTTTTTTGCCAGCCAAGTGGCAGCACTATAAAGTTGCTAGTAAATATATGGATTTGCATTAGGTATTAATATTTTTAGTCTGTTGTTGCTACATGAGACATAAACAAATTTTCGTGAATCAAGTTTTTGTTGTGCATAACAAAAATGAGTGATACTATTATGAGCAACATTGTGCAATCAAGTTTTGAGCTAAACTTGGACAGAACGCTACTGAAATTTTTTCAAAATTGAAAAGGGAATATGGAGATGACGCTCTATCACAAATCCAAGTTTTTAGGTGGTTTAAAGGATTTTCAAATAGCCAGGAATCAGTTGCAGATGATCCGCACTCTGGAAGACTGTTAACATCAAAAAGTAATGACAATATTGAATGAGTCAGAGACTTGATACAGTACAACCAGCGATTAACTGTCAAAATGATTGCAGAAAAATTGAATTTGAACCATACCACAGTCCATCAAATTTTGACAAACAAATTGGACATGAAAACAGTTTGTGCAAAATTGGTCCCAAAAAACCTTACTGTTGAACAGAAAAACTACAGGGTGAAAGTATGTTGCAATCTTCTAGAGCAAATTGAAACTGATCCTGATTTTCTAAAAAATGGTTATTACAGGTGGTGAATTTTGGATTTTTGAGTACAACTTAGAACCAAAATGCCAGAGCAAGGAGTGGTAACTTCAAACACACCACCTCCCAAAAAAGCCAAAATGAGCATATCAAAAATCAAAACCATGTTAATTTGTTTCTTTGAAAATGACATTTTCCATAAGGAGTTTTTGCCTACAGGACAGACTGTAAATCAATATTTTATGAGAAATTCTTGAAAGATTACTGAAAAGAGTTGCTTGTGTAAGACCAGCCATCAAAGACAACCGGATGTTGCATCATGACAATGCATCTTTTCACACTGCACTCTCAATTAATGAGTTTTTGGCAAAGAAAAAGATTCCTGTAGTTTCTCAACCACCTTATTCACCTGACATGAGTCCCAGCAACTTTTTCTTGTTACCGACTTTAAAAAAACAACTCAAAGGACACCACTTTGTACAACAGTAGAAAACATTAAAAAAAATGTAACCGACCATCTGAAGGATATTCCAGTTTCTGAGTTCCAACACTGCTATGAAAAGTGGGAAAACCATTTCAGGTGTTGCATGGCTTTCCAAGGGAACAATTTTGAACAGGGAACAGGGAAAAATTTCGAGTCCATGTATAACTGGATTGTAAATGAAAAGTTTGTCTGAACCAGTCTCAATATTTTATTTACAGACCTCGTATACTCCATGGATATAAAAAACCACTGTCCCAGAATTTGCTTGGATGCATCAAGGGAAACCATAAAATATATAATTAATTATAATGTTAAATATAATTTGACTTAAATCTATTTTTTTTAGCAATCTTTTTTACCGACCTGTATACTTTCTTGTCATTTCATATGTCACTATAGCCACGAAAGTAAAAATATATGTAAAGTTTAAATTTAAAAAATATTTAGAAGATAATTCACATTCAAGAGAAGTTAATGAAAATTATTTGAAGTCTGTTTTATCTGCACAATGAACATGATGATAAACTTAAGGGTTTTTCTAATTTTTTAGTTTGTTTTATTTAAAAATTCATCAACAGAGTAATTTTGTTTCTATAAAAAAACTTTTTAATTGTATTTTAAATAAACATGGGAACTTATTTTAAATGGCTTTATATATAATTTAATAATAAAGACAACGGAAACATATAAGACTTTCATATAGCTAAATTATTGTGTTTAGTTATATGAAAAACATTCTGTTGTCTGGTTTAATTGAGGTAGATATTTTTTCAGCAAAGATGCACATTTATCGTTTTCTTCTCTTTTTTTAGAAAAAATGTCCAGATTCCCCCTAAATAAAGATTTTCATGATTATTTCACAAGGAACTAACATAATACTTAAATGTCTTCAAGAAGAATCACCCTCAGTAGTGGGGGTGAACTTAATGCCATCATTAACAGTTACCATATTTTTCTTAAAACCACATAAGATTTGTATAATTCAAAAAGGAGGTAAAAAAAATTTCATGTTTAATGCTTTGAGTTGAGTGTATGAATTTAAAAAAAAAATTAATCAACCTATGTATAATTTATTGTTTTAACAATGAATTGAGTTACAGCTTTATTCCTATTACTTATATTATTATTTTATATTATAGCATTCCATGAAATAATTAGTTTTAATTGTACTTTAAATATTTTTATTGCTTAAGTAGAGTCATTTAAAATAGCAAACATTTAAAAACACTCAAAATACTTTTCTTTATATTACTATCTCATATGTCGCTAATATTATAGTATACAAATAATGTTTATGGTTATTAATTTATTATGTTAATAATAATATTATTTTTTAAATCATTCTTTATTACATCTAGTTTTATTAGTAAGATTAGATTATTTTTATTTCAAATTTGATGCAGAATGTTTTAAATTCTTTGAAATTATTGCCTAAATTTTAGTTTGTATATTTAATTATTATTTTGATATTTAACAAAATATTAATATTTTGTTATTTAATAATAACTTTTTAAAAATTTTTAAATAAATTTCTGAAATAAAATATATTTAATTTAATTAATTTTTTTTTAATTTTCAAATTTAGTGAAATTAAAAATTGTTTAATATTTCATTAATATATTACATGTAAATATTATTTATACATATATAATATATTAGATGTAAACATGTTATATTTATTCAGTCAATAAATTATTTGATTGTACTCTAGTCCATTTAACATATTTTAAATAAAGGTTTAACGATACATATTTAGGGTGTTTCAAATAAAATTACCCAATATTCAACTCTTACCCTCATAAGGTGAAATACTGATTTTTTGGTCTTGATTATACCGTTTACAACTACTATTAATATAGCCAAGATCTATTATAAAAATTATTTAGATGTGTTTATGAAAGCCTTTCATTTATTTTTAGTTCAAAGGAAACTTTTCAAATAAAATTATTCCATTTGTGGATTTCTTCCTATAGAACCCTTACTCTGTAAAAATCAACTTAAATCTTTTTAGCCAAAGGTGATACTTTTTGTAAGATACTGTTACGAAATTCAGTCATGAGTTCCCTAACAGAAAAGTAATACCTTTCACGTAGAAATTCTATTAAAGCTTTTTGCAAATTATGGGCAGTTTTAATATTTTTAACAAACTATGAAGCTTATTATTTAAAAACATATTATACTCATATAACAAGGTAGTTTCTCAAAAATAGTAGTTGTATACTCTGGGATGAACAATTCTTTTCTATAATGAGTGCTACATTTGTGAATTTCCAAAATAAGGAAATATTTAGATAGGTATTTCTCAAAAATACTATTATTGTCTAGTGTAATTAAATACAAGCCAGGATTAAATTATTTAAACAAACATTCACCTTTAAACAACATTCAGTATCTAATTAATCTGTAATTGATTTTTTTTTTTTTTTTTAATTTTAAATATGCTTAAGTGGTCATTAGTTGTATTTCGGAATATTAAATTATAAATTAATAAGAAATACATGTAACCATAATGGAAAATTAAAAATCTTTGTTCCAAGATAAGAGATAAGGATAGAACTCCAAAATAAGCTCCATTAAATTTAAATTTCTTTGAAGTTGTGCTATATGCTCCTTCTGAGTCAGTGATTGATAGACCATAATCTCAAGAAAAGTGGCAAAGATACAGTTCGGATGTGGCAAAACAATAACTTTTAAGCCTCTACTGCTGGTATGATGTAAGAAAAAATGATTTGTATTAGTTTTTTTAATATACAACTTCTGCATTAATAATTAAATCTTCATTCAGTTTTATATAGGTTCTAATTCTATTGAACCTCTCAATGATATTGAGTGTCATCAACAAAATTAGTGAGTTTTGTCTCTGATGTCAAACTTGAGAGGTCATTAAAGAAAGAGAAAGAGAGAAATAGATAAGAAAGAGAAAATCCTAAATTTAATTTGTGGTATTCCATTGAAAGTATTGTCAAAGTTACTTGAACAATCAAAAGAATAAATTACTTGTTTCATGCTCTCAGGGTAAACTTTTAGCTGTCTGAGCACAATTTAGTAATCGCTCAAGGATTCATTGCAATACTAAAGGTTAATAATCAAGCAAGAATGGTTAATAATCTTTGCTAAAAGTATCCACTACTGTTAAACCAGGCCATAGGGCTGTTTTTATGTAACTTAATGTAATACTTCTACTTTTGAGAACGGGTTTTATTATGTTTTTATTGCCATTTCTAATAAATTATCAAACCATTTAAAAAATCTTTCCAAGAATTTATTTATAATACAATCAATGGATTTTCTTTTAAAAAAACAAAAAATTATTCTTCAATGAATGTTGTTTAAATAATAATAATTAAAAAAGAAGTTTAGAAACCCTGAATTTTCTGTATCCCGGTCTACAGGTAAATAAATATCCATATGTGCTCCAATAATTTTCATAAACATCTGAATTGGGAATTATTTTTTATACTTAGTATCTTCATGTATTTACCTTAATTATTTTTGTGCTTATGTTTTAAGTATCTAATATGGATTTTAATCAGATTTATTTTACATGATTTTCTTTAACTTACAATGGTTCAACCAAATCTTGCAACCTTAATTAAACTCATTTCCTGACGTCATACAATGGTGAAATTTTACACTGTGACATCAGTCAGGTGACAATACAATACTCCATTGTTAATTTCATATATTTCTATATTTTATACGTTTAAGTTAAGTATGATACTCAATGAGTAACATTTGTAAAAAACAAACTTTATTTATTACAATTAATATACATTTAACTTAAAATAATTAATTGTTAGCATCATTATGAGTAATGAGTTATAAAATAGGACAATATAATATCAAATGAGTCTAAGACTTTATAAAAAGAAAAGTTGAATGATGTGCATTGTATAGGTCCAGACTTAAGACTGAATAATTCTTATTACATTAAGAATAAAGACACATAGGTTGCAGCTGCATTACATTCTTTCTTATGGTGGCTTTTCATGGAAACTAGGGATAGGCAACGCACATGGTTTGTGGAATGTAATACATCATCTATTCTCAATAATGTAACTTATATGTATGAATATGTTTATATATAATACAAGGGGAACATCTTGAGGAAGGGAGCTGAATCGATTAGATTTAGCTGATTGATTCTGATTGTGGATTCAGTGTGAATAGATCAGGTGGCTGTTGAATCAGATTTTAATATGGCTAATGTAAATTTACCTTCTAAAATTTATGTACACTTATCATCTAATTTTATTATAAATAACTGGTATCACTTATAATAATGAAAATTAATTTTCCAGATTATAATATAGAATAAAACTGCAAAAATATTTTTTTGTTTGCTAAAGAATTAAAACAACTAAAAGTAAAATTGTCAGTTTAAATATTTATACAATTTAAAAAAATATTAACAATTTACAAAGAGATTACATGCACTCAAGATTTTCTATGCAGAGCCAGCTGAATTGGAGCAAGAAGGTGAAGAAGTTGCAGAACAACAGTTGGACAATGGCAATCACATAATAGAGCCAAAAGCCATTCAGTCCTGCCATGTACAGGTATGGAACTGTTGAATGCTACGGTTGATTCTGTCATGGGCCTTAACAATGTACAAAATGTAAGGAAGTACCTTGAACTACACTTTTGTCCATCTAGGTTTAAAGCTCTTCATTGCAGGACAAACACACATTAGTCTTAACAGAGAGTTAGATCTCTTGATTGACTGGATTGAAGAATTGGATAATTCAAAATTAACTGGCAGGAAACCTTGTAACAATAATACCATAACAGAGATGGACTGTATGAAAAATAAAATGTAAATAGAAAATGTATTTAAGTATATAATAAATATGTGTTCAATGTTTTTTAAATACATACATGGATATGTATATAAAGCGTATAAACATACATTGGTTATACATATATAACTAACTGAAAATTTGATAACAATTCACTTAATTATGACTAAAAAGTAGAAAATAAAATAAATTTAAAACTTGCTTTTCTTCAAATATAAAAAATAATAAAACCAAACAAAACAATTCTTACTAAAAAGAAAAATAAATAAAAAATAAAAGAAAAAATTGTTTTGTTTTTAAAAAAATTACTTTTAAAAAAATCTTCTACTTATGAATGTCTAAAAAGAAAAGCATGGGTGCACTCTAATTATAAAGTATTTGTATATGCTAGGGCAGTAATTTTTATTTATCCTTGGAGTAGCATATTTTACTCATTACTAATGTGATCTATACACTCTGTTATTATGTTCCCAACAAAACAAAATATCTATTTATTTATAATACAGCCAAAGGCTTAGACAATTTTATAACCAGTTTTGGTTCAGAAGACTGTGAAAATAAAAAATGAGATTTTAGAGACTGTGGTATTTCCTTGATAGTCATCTGTTCTGTAACCTACAAGATTACAGAATAAGCCGAGGGTCTCAACAATCTAACCAAGATCTCCACAATATAAATTACAGAATGATACACATTATGAATCATAGTTATAAATTCATAAATGATTGCAACTGTACTTTTACTTTACCATCAAATTTTTTATTATCTTAAAAATAGTGGTAGGAGTCTACCACTCAATCCCTTTTTAATATTTTAGAGAAGGATAGTATTATAAATCTAATGCAGTAATTATTAGGTTCTCTAGCTGAAACTTTTTTCAATATTAGAATGATTTTATTATATCTGCAGAAGTCTGAAAACACATCCATCTTAAAGTATGCATTGAAAGGATTTAATGTACAGCCAAGACAGCATTTTAATATGAATGGTGACGACACATCATCATTGTCAAGAACTTAAAGAATTAATAGTTTTTAAAATTTTTAATACAGTGACTAATTCAAATATAATTAATTTATTAGGTTTGTATAATTTAGAGTGATATTGAACTTCAATCAGTGATTTTGAATTTTTTTTTCAAAAATTCTTTAAATTTTTTCCATGTAATAGTTATGAATAAGTCATTAAGCAACTAAGGTTCTCAACAAACAAAAGCAAACAAAATCAAAATAAAAACAATCAAGTAATTTCATCTTCCCGGCAAAACATGGAAGATAAGTGTTTTACCATGTTCCAGGCAGCCTCAGTTTTATTATTAGATTCAATAATCCAGCGACCATAATTCAACTGCTTTCTAACGGACTACAGTATTTATATAATTTCTGCAGTTGCAATTCTCTTTTACTGGTACAACCTAATCAAATTAGTTCAGTTTTATGGTCTTAAATACTGGTCTCTAAAACTTCATTTTTCATTTTCACAGCCTGCTGAGCCAAAGCTGGTTATAAAATTGTCTATTGTAGTGCCTGAGCTCTCTTTGCAATCCTCATTTAAACATTTATATTTCATTAGAGATAATAAGAATCAATTATGCCTATGAATTCAGTATAATAATTATTATCCAAAAAGATTAGTATTATATCCTATACCAAATATTACAGTACAAAAGAAAATTAAACAATATGTTATCTGATTTTCACAAAATTTTTTTTTTTAAATACAGTACATAGAAAACTTATTCCTGCAGTATTTAAGTATAGACTCATAACTACTCAAACTCATTTATTCTTATTACATGTTGAGAGTCTATATATCAATATTATTTTCATGTGATTTTTACGATAATATCACAATGTTCATAAGCCTGTTCAGTGTTGAATTTTTCAAGAGCTTGATTATATAAAGATTCAAGTCCTTCCTCCAAAAATTTGCAAGCTCCAACATGATTTCTTATTTTTTCAGAGTATTTAGCAATAAATTTAAAACCTTTAACTTTATGCAAGATAAATAAACTTCCTTCTTTAATGCAGCATTCTATAGTACTAATTATACTAATTATAATGACTAAGGCTAATAAAATTGAATGAACATTGAAATGAATGGTTTTCAGACCACTAGCAAAATATAAAAAAGTAGGCAGGAAATTTTGCTCAGATGTTGCAAACAACTAAACAAATCTGGCATAAAATTATTTCCACATTTACCTGTACCAGAGATTTATAGAAAAGGATATGTAATTGGAAGTAGAATCTAAAGCCTGCAGCAAAGAATTAACAATTGCAGGCCATGACAAAGAAGAAGTGCAGAAAGAATTCATAACTTATCCACAATAATACAGGAAGAATCAATTATCTAGTATAGAACACTAAGTGGAGTGTTTAATAAAACAATGAATAAAACCCTTAATAAAAAATGTACTGTTGACAAAATGCTAGACTTGTCATTATTAAATACTTATTATAATTAACTATTCATATATATATATTCCAGTCTGAAGTTATCATTTCTTAGAGCTTCCTTAAAGAATAACAAGTTTCCAAGACACAAAATGGCCCATTACACCATTATTTGACATCCATAAATATGAATCATGTAGACCAATAATTAGAAAATTATAAATATTAATTATCCTTATATTTATATTATTAAAGAATTTACAACGGTTGCTAAAAAGAATAGTCACTTACTCTATAAAAAATTAAAATACCCACTTCTCTTAAAGCAGACAGCAAAACTGTTTTCATGTAACTAAACACAATTGTTTGGGCATTTAAATAAAGTCTTATGCTATCATTGCAATTAATAAATTATGGAACAATTTAATTCATCTTCCCATCAATTTATTTAAAATACAATTAAACAATTTTATTTTATAAAAACAATATTACTCTCTTGATGAATTTTTAAATAATATTAATTAAGTAATATTTGTTTAAATCCCCTGAATCTTCTCCAACATGTAGTTAAATATATACTAAAATATCTTTCTAAACACCCTCTAAATTGTGAATTATTTTGTTATTATTTTTTATATTTAGTAATCTTCATGTATTTACCTTAACATTATTTCAAACTTTATATATTTTAAACTAGCAGACTGGTTGCGGCTTCGCCCATGCTGTATGGTTACTTGCATTTCTTGTTCCGATCAGGGGAAGTACAGTCACTCAGGGCTCGCTTCATTCACTCTTTCCATTTATCCAGAGGATCTGCCCCCTGGAGCCTCCTTTGTTCGTAAAACTCATGCTTGTGAATAATAATAAACAAAAATTAAAGCCTGTTCAATTTATAAAAACTAATAGTACATTGTAATTTCTTCGTAGCAACAGTTTGGTCAGTACAGGCCTTAACTTTATTGTAATCTAAGAATGTAGGCTTCACATTTGTGGGATCAGTCAGCCTTGACATCAAAAAATATTAGTTGTAATTGGTTATCCATACTTTGTATGGCCAAAAATGTATTTTTCCCAGTTCTTATTGTTACCTCTCAAACACCATTAGGATGTGGCCATACTTCATTTCTCATTTTTTTAAAATTATTTAATGTTTTTAGTCAAGTAATCAAAGTCTGATGAAGCCACTCGTGTTGTAAATACAGTGAATGTGTTGGTAGAGCTGCCATGTCATACACGACTGTCCCCTTAAAAATCAAAATATACAAGTAAATAAGTTTTACTTAATATATTTGAAAATGTTAAAATCAGTTAAATTTTTTCATTATTTTCAAGTAATTTCACGTAAAACAATGGAAGAACAATGTTCCATGGGAATTTATGTGAATGAAAAGTGTCATAAAACAATGCCAAAAACTCATTAAAATTTGTGAATTTAGTGATGAAAACCAACAACTTATTTTTTTATGTGTTAATTCAGATGTCACTAGTGTTTGTAAATATCATATGCCTCTGAATAGTATTTGGAAACCCCAATCTAGTGAATATCTCATTTAGTATAGGTGGAAATGTGGAAAATTTACAAGCATTGTTCATATTTCTTTTATCTTACTTCACCCCTTTCAAGACTGAATTTCAAAATGTAGAAATTGGTTTTTAGATTTTTAAATGAAAATTTCACACACCAGAAATCAAGTTGATATCTCCATTTGTTACTGAGAAATTAAAAAAACAGCTCAGGGTTTCAAAATAAAATTGAAAATCCATTTTAACCCTTTAAACTGGGAATTTAAAAAAATCTAGAAATTAGTTTTTAAATATTCACATGAAGATTACACACACAAAAATCAAGTTAATATCTTCATTTATTACCAAGAAACTTGAAAAATAGTAAATTTCATTGTTACGCCATTTTAATCCTTTAAACTCAGAATTTCAGAAATCCTTACTTAATGTGTACTTATATCATAAGAATATTTATACAAATTTTCCTCAATTTATCTTCAGTAGTTTTTGCTGGGCGGTGATGAATCAATCAGTCAGGACAAGTTGCTTTATAGGTACAGATAATTAATATTGGCTTTAACCATATTTATGTTTTTACTTTACAATTAATTTTGTATTTTGTGAACTGCTCTGATTAAAATTTTACCATGGTTTCCTCAGTCAAGAAATGAAGACAAGAAAAATGTCTTAAAATGCATTTTACTTGCGACAGGCCGTACATCAATGAATATCAAGATATTATATCATCAGTTAACAGAATTATTTTATTAACTATAGACACTTCATTAAGATCACATTTAAAAGGCGCAGTGCACACTGTAAATATGCATACTTATTTTTCATGACTCTTAATTGCAAATCTAATATGAAAGCCTTTACACCACTCGGTGGAGATCTTTCAAAAAAGTTGTTACTGTCTTCCAATATAATTGATAAATATTGTCACAGTTGACTTTCTGTAGACAGAATAAAATAAATATTCTAAATTAATTACAAAAAGAACAATTTAAAACTAGTAAAAATCCTCTAAATAATTCAATATGTCAATACTTTAGAATGATTTTACATATGAATACAGAGGACTGAAGTTGGAGAGTTGAGGACTGTAGAAGTTGGAGATGACAATTTATTGTTGCACAATTTTTTGTTAAATTATAATGTTTTATACTGATATAATCCATTAAAAAAAGTGACTATTCAAGCAAGCAAATAAAAGGTTTGCTTTTAGTTTACAGTAATAAACTTAAAATTATCATAGTCTTGGAATAATACTTTCTTATCAATTGGCTATTACTTTTTACTTTTCAGTGAATTAAACATTATACAAGGTAGGGTGCTGTTGAATGTGGTGGGTGATCTAAATGGTGTAGTACAAAATATAGGATGATTTACCCTGGCTTCTATTAATTAACCAAATCACAACCTAAATCAATAAATTAAGGATTTAATTGTAAAATAGAGATTTAATTAATGGGGAAAATGAGGAAAGGAAGTGTGTTCCATAGATAAACAGTTTTTAAATTCAATACAGTGCAGTTTTTACAGACAGTTATCTTTATAAGGTAAAAGTTATAAAAAATTTACCTTACATTACATTATTTTTCAAAATTTGCATCTAAAATTAAAATTCAATAAATTATAATTGACTCAAAACTGTTTATACATTTAAACATACTGTAATGAATTATAGAATTTAGAATATCATAACAAGCTAATGACCATAGCTGTTGATGCCCACTGTTTGATAACAAAAAATCATAAATCCCAGAAATTAATTAAATTTTTTAAATTTCCAGAAAAAATGATTAAATTGTAGTTTAAGAAATTAATTTCCTTATTATATCAGTGTTGGGCTCCAGAATATTAATAAATTATAAACTCAAAATTATTGTCAAAAATTCTCAAACTAACCAAGAACCTAACCTAAAAATTAGATGTTTTAACATGGGTACTGCAGTAACGCAAATGTAAAAAAACCTCTATGAATCTGGTGCTTTCAAACAACTTACAAAAAGGAAAGTAACACGTCTATTTAAGGATCTGAGTATATATATATATATAAATAAATAAGGGATATTTGTTGGCTATCTGGACACTACCTACTTTTTCTACCCTTTTTTTTTTTCAAAAACTGCCATTACAACACAATAAACTTCACTTACAATTAAAAATGTTTATTTCTAATGAAATAATGACTATCTAAGATAATATTATCAATAAAATTAAATAATAATGCAGATAAAACCACAATACATGACAGTATGGTGTCCAGATAACCAATAAGTTCCAAAAAAGGGTTAAAACTTTTTACAACATACGTCTGCATATCAGTAGTTCAATATAATTGGATTGAAAATACAAAAAAAAAATATAATTCTAAAAGTAAACAAAAAAAATAATATTAATATAATGATAAGCAAGTATTGTAGAATAGTCTCTTAACTAGTGAAGTTCTTAGGTGTAATGACTAATCATAATCTATCTTGGAACGACCTTGTAGATTACATTTAGGTGGAGAAATATTTTTTCTCCTTTAGATTAAGGAGGTGAAATATTTTTTCTAAAAAATTAATAGCTTGCTCAATCAAGAAAAATTCATAACAGCTGTTTATCATGGATCAATAATCTCTCATATAAAACACCCAGTACTGTTTTTTTGTGGATCACCATGTGAACAAAATAAAAAGTTTTTCACCTATAAAAGAAAGAAAAGATAAGCATAACAGAAATAAGGAAATATGAAATCTGTAGGGAACCTTTTAATGAGTTTCAATGAATGACATTTACTTCAGCAGTTATTTGTGGATTCATAACCAATTGTAAGTAGATAGATTTTGAAAGAAATATAGACTTTCAAAGTTATTTATTTATTTATTCTGAAAGTAACAACAAACTTACACCTGTTCACAATTACTTTATAGTAGATTGAATACCAGGATTCAAACCCAGAAGCAGAGATGCTACCACTCTACCAAAGAGTTGATAAAATAATTAAAAAATTAAAATTACTGTTGCTATAATTAATTCTACAAAATTAAAGCATGGTTATTCTACTTTAGTTTTGTTAGGTAACATAAGTAACTTTAAATGTTTATTTTTATTATCATTCTTAGACACACTGTAAATTCAGGCTTCTACGAACAATCTAAAAAAGAGTGTATAAATATAAAATTAATATTAATAATAAAATTTCATGATAATTTATTAACACATGACATCATGATTAGAAATAATCAAACTTACTTAAAAAAATATACAAAAATTATTCTTTTCCAATTGTTTATATTTTGATTATTTGAAGTCCGTGCCAAGTTAAAAATTATTAACTTATTGGTAGTTGGTTTTTAATCTGGTTTCAACTTCAAAAAGTCAAAATTAAATAATTATTCTCTTACTTTTTTTTGTTTTTAACTAATAACATTACTTAGTTTTTTGAATTTAAAATATGGCTATCTAACAAAAAGAAAAAACATGTCCATAGTATCATTTGCTAAAAATGCAAGGAAAGAAACCTATATTAAAAAAAGTAATGCTCAGAGATTATGTAGAAAGAATCTACTAAGTGTAAGCTTATTTCCTTTGGAATTTATGAATATCTTTTACTACAACCCTAATTTTTACTATCTTAACTTTTTTCAATTAATTTTTTTAAATATTTGCGTGAAAATACTTTGAGTATCAAAATGCCATTAGGCATTATTTGCATTATTACGGCATAAAAAATCAGTTTACTCCAATAATGCCGACAAAACCTTTTTAATACTTTAAAACGGATTTTATAGGTAATGTAATTTTTCATTTAATTGATCTTACACTAATCTGAAAAAAACTTACAACAGAGCTTACTTTAAAAAACAAACAAAAAATTATCAAAATCAGTTTATTTGGTAAAGGGTAAACCTTGAACAAACATTAAAAACCACTGATGGGTTGAATTGAAAACCTCCTCCATTTTTAAGTCGGTTATTATTTTGATTTAATTAGGAATGGGAGGGGGGGGGGTCATTAAGGATGGCTGTTAAGTTGTAGAGCAAGTATGGACTGTATTTGAAATGATGGTTGAGATGATGAAATAAGCTAGAACATATTCTTCTTGAATAATTAAATTCAATCTGTCACATTAGACATTTTTTGAATATCACGAATACAAGTCACATTAGACTGATGAAAAAATGACACATTAGTCAGAATAATACCATTGAACGTTATCAATAAAAAATGTAAGCCACATTAGAATTTAAACTACCAAATAAAACTAGTCATAATAGACTATGAATGAAACGTTAATTAAACAAATCATGACTGCACTGAGCGGGTTCCGACACTTGAATAGTTGTACGAGACTAACTCGCCGGCCAGCACTAGTAGATGCTAGAGGCTAGAGTGCAGCACCAACTGGCTCAACATGGAACGGAACAATGGCCTACTACATTATGTTCTAAAAAGTACATCATTTTGTAATTCACATAATATCAAGTAAAAAGTGTTCATGTTATGCTTAATATTATTTTATGAGTGTCCCATTTTTATGAATTGATTTGTGTGGATTAATTCTGATATTATACGTTGTTTTTTTATATTCTCTTTTATCTATGAATGAATGAGTATACAGTTTTGAATCCATTAACTATAATTTAGTTTGTATACTCTTAAGTGGTTCTGTTAATTCATGTGTGTTTCTTTTAAATATACTTTACATTTTGGGTATTTTTTTATCGTTTTGAGAAAAAACAAGAATCTTCTTTCATAAAACTTCAACACATAGCACATAGCAGTCACATACTTAGCACATATGAACAATAAAAAATGTACATAGGACATCTGATGATTAAAACATATCATGGTAAAAACAATATAATTAATGACTGAATGCAATACAGATCAAATTTTATTAATATATATTTTATTGAGATCATAAGGTACATTACTTAATCACATTAGTCATGGTAGGTTTACTACTGTATTCTATGGTATTCTATGTACTACAAATTTGAACTGCTCCAGCATTTGCTAGAAGGGTCAAGGGAAACTATGAAAAAACCTTGATCAGAGAACCATTACAAAGTGGAATATTAATGAATAATAAAGAGATGTGATTATGGACTTCATTAAAACATAAAAATAATTACTTTATGAAATAATAGTGATGTAATTATGCAAAGATAATAAATTAAATTGATAAAAAATGAAATAAAATTTTAAATAATTTAATTTCTGAATATTCAAGTACTGGAAAAAAGTACAAAGATTCATGTTTATCTAATTAAAAACTATTGTTAAAAACTCATCGACAGAGTAATATTGTTTCTGTAAAATGAATTTTTTAGATTTAGTTTTACATAAACTGGTCAGAAGATCTGAGATCAGTAGATGATTTATTAAAAATAGAAACTAAAGCAAAATTAGGTACTTTCTTGTAGGTTGAAAATATTATCATATTTAATACGAATTATAGTTTTATTGCCTGGCCACAGTATTTGTATTATACTCTCTGATCACATTTTAAACATCCTTTCAAACTGCTTCCTAATGCTTTAATATTAACAGCAGTAACAATGCTGTTAATGCGATATCACTGAGAAACGAATAAAATTCTAGTTTTGGAAGTATTTTGATTTTCTGCAAATACTGTCCTATGTATCTGGATATTGAATAATAAATATTTTATTAAAGTATACATTTTGTCTCGTAGATCTATGAATACTATTCATATTTCACTTTTGATGTGATATCATATTACGAGGTGTGTGAGAAAAGAAATGAGACTGACTTTTTACTTACCAAAGTTTTTATTTTTTTCAAACAACAATATTATCTCCTTCAAAGTAGTTCTCTTGGGCAGCTATACACTGGCAGAGTCATTGTTCCCACTCCTGGTAGCAGCGCTGGAAGGCTACAACTGATAGGGCTTTTAACTGGTCAGTCACAGTCTTTTGATTGTTCTCCAGAGTTCCAAAATGACGTCCTTTTAAGATATATTTCAATTTTGGGAAAAGGAAAAAGTCAGAAGGTCTCAAATCAGGTGAATAGGAGGGTTGAGGAACCGTAGGAATGCGTTTTGAGGTCAAAAATTCCCTGATGGAAATAGCCGTGTGACATGGGGCATTGTCATGATGAAGCATCCACTTGTCTGCAATGTCTGTCTCATGTGAATTACTCTTTTCCTGAGCCTTTCAAGGACACCTTTGTAAAACACTTGGTTGACAGTTTGTCCTGGAGGAACAAATTCTTTATGCATGATATCCCTACTGTCAAAAAAGCAAATCAGCATGGTTTTAATATTTGATTTTCTCATTCGACATTTTTTCAGTCGAGGAGATCATGGAGTGTGCCACTCTTCACTTTGCCGCTTTGTTTCAGGATAGTACTCAAATATCCAGGATTCATCAACTGTGATCACACGATTGAAGAATTCTTGGTCATTATCAATCCTCTCAAGAAAATCAACGCACATGTTTCTTCAATTGTCCTTTTGTTCCGTTGTGAAGTTTTTCGGCACCAATTTCACACAAAACTTTCACATGCCCAAATTGTCTGTCAAAATTTTATGAACGGTGAAAGTGTTTAAATTTAATTGTTCACTCATCATCCTTATTGTTAAACAACAGTCTGATCTCACAAGAACCCTCACATGCTCAACATTTTCATCAGATTTTGAAGTTGAAGGTCTCCCTGAGCGAGGTTGATCTTCAACATGTTCTCGGCCTTCCAAAAATGATTTGTGCCAGCGGAAAACTTGTGCTCTTGATAAGCAATGTTCCCCATATGTCTGTTTCAACTTCTCAAAGGTCACACTCGCAGATTCCCCAAGTTTAACACAAAACTTGATTGCACAACGTTGCTCTAAATTCTGATGCTCCATTTTCATAACACACAACAAAAACACAACTTCACTGATGGCGCTGTCAAAAATAATGTGTTGGCTGAACGGAGTTGAAACTTGTACTGAGCATGTGGAAGGGATGAACAAACCGGTCTAACACAGACCGGTAGACACAGCATTTCCAGATCACTCGCAGTGTTACCAATCTCATTACTTTTCTCACACACCTTGTATATGTTTTATTCAGTAAATAATAATTGTGCAGTTATCAAATCAAAATTATTAACTTATGGTAAAAATAATATTTAGAAATTTTGTGAAAATAGTAACATTATGAGATTATAATTCTAACATGATTTAAGAATGGTTTATTTATTATTTAAGAATGGTTTACTGTATTGATAATTGACAAAACATAATCTTTATTACCATAGTTTCATAAACAAGGTTATGTTGAAGTAAGATACTGGTTCTATTTGAGGTTTGTATTAAAATGAAGTTAGCCTCCTGTGAAGAAGAAAATGTAAAAATATTAATAATCAGAGGTAGAAAAATGATTTGCTTTATTTGTCAAGAGAATATGATTTAGCTAAAGATGCTTGACCAAATAATTTATTTTATTAGATAGATTTACGGTTCATTCTTATGTTATTCAAAGGATGATCATAGTTAATACAGACCATAAATTACATTAAGGGAGTGGATGCAATTTTACTGACAGATTCAAACTATCTCAGGAATATAAATATGATCAAAAAAATTAATCTTTACATAAAGATGTGTACTGAACAAAATAAAGATATGATTCAATCTGCATGCTTAAAAAATTATCACTGCATTGCAAAATAAAATCAGTAACATTAATTTTTTTTTGCCACTGATTTTAGCTTTCAAACCAGGTCTTTGAGTGAATTATGCATAAAAGAGAAGAAAAACCCACTAAAAGTAAAAATTAATCTTATTTAATTTTTATTTAAATTTTTTAAGTCTTGTTTCAAAGTAAAGTTAGGTTGATATTTATTTTTAATTAGGTATTGAGTTCAGAATTGAATATTATTACTTATTGTGTGTTAAGTTTTTATTTTTTTCAAAAAGGTTGACTTAGTTTAACATTTTTTTTAAATTTTAAGTATAGGTATTGATTATTTTTTTTATACGAGTATTTTAGGTATTGATTATTTTATTCTATGAAGATACTCTGAATATGAGAGTTTTATCAAAATCATTAAGATTAATGGAAACTGTAGAGGACATACCCGTGGGATGGCATGGAGATAGATGGAAAGGTAAATTTAGTGTTATTCTAAATAAAATAAACAAGAAATATAAAGAAGTGTGGTTTGAGAGGGCTAGCTGTACCCAATACCATAATATATATATATCATAAATTAGATTTAAATTTGGGTGAAAGGGACTTCATGAATCATTTAAATAACAGAAGTTTTATTAATATGATATTCAGAACAAGAGGTAAGCTTCCTCTTGTAAAAGGTTGAAAGACAAATGTGCTCCCTACATAATGTTCTAGAGGAGAAAAACCATTGTATTTTTTCTAGGTTCATATCAGATTCTCAGGAATATTAGGTTGTAATGTTTTGAAAGAAATGGATTAGGAGAGCCTGTATCATTTTATATTGAAGTAGACTGGTTAATTATAGCTAGGTACACTAAAATTTAGAGGACAGTGGGTCGACAAGTTTAATTTTTAATTAGGAAATGTCAATAGTTTTTGCATAGCCTGCCTGTCTTTGTTTTTGAGCTTTGGCAAAAGTAAGATTGTGGATGACAAAACCAGAAAAAACATTAAAAATGAATTGCTTTAATTTTTTCCTTGAGTTTTTGAAGCCAACCTTGTAGATGGCTTTGTAGTAATACCAAAGGTGTGGTAGTATTATTTGTATGTGAACTTGTAAATTTATATTGTTTTGTTTTTAATTTACTTTTAGACTGATTCATTTAGTTGCAATTCTATTTTACATTAGTAAACATACAATTATTTTTTATTATTATTTTAAAGCAATAGAATACTCAACATGATGACAAAAAATCATTCTATATACTTTCAAATTAAATATGTGAAAATGTAATTTTTTATTTAAAAGATCTTGTACTTTATCTACTTATAAGAAAATTACATTGAGGCCACACCAGTAAAAATGTCCCACACAAAAAATTAAAAATACATTCAGGTCAATTGAAAGCAGTTTTATTTCTCAATAAACCACAGTTTAACAAGAATTTATCAATGTATTTTCAGCTTGTAAATGTATGATAAATTGAAAGAACTTTTCCATTCTATAATTGAATACCAACAATTTCAGAGTTCATTAAAACATGTGTACAGTATTATTTCAAATTCAGCTTATTACAGCTCAGCCTTTCATCTGGAGGTTTCAGGTTTGAATCCCAGTCATGTAAAGTATTTTTTCATTCACTACAATAATTCATTAACATCCATTACCAGTTTTTACAGGTATTAGCCTGCTGTTGTAAAAAAAATAAATAAATTATTAGTAATATGTTTAACAAAATCCAAATCAACCAATAAGATTTTAGTAAAAAAATAGGGGAATTAAAAATTAGATTTAGATACACTAAAATTTATTGTAAAATGAAATATATGTCTACTAAGAACACTCCAACCAATTCTACAAAAAAGGGATATAAAAAAAATGGTTTAGTAAGTTATTAAAAAGGCATGTTTTAAACATTGAACAATGAGTAATCTTACCTAGAATTAAAATAATTTTAATGTCGACAATAAACAAAGAAGGCAATGTGAAATGAGTTAATGGGAGTTCACAATATCACCGATTGTGAAGTTATGAGATTTTTCATATTAAAAACGTATTACTATGTGCATAATTCAATTGACGGTTCTGGATCTAGTTTAACAATGTTTCTTATTCATTTACTTTAAAGTTATCATTCATATACGATGTCTGTTCAGAAAATAACCGAATATTTTTCATTACGGAGATATTTAGAGGTTGGCAGCATTGTGTTCCGTATAACCTCCACTGTAACCACTAGTTTTTGGATTGTTGGTACATCGTTTAGATTTCGTGTTATTGTTATTTGAGTGTAACGTGTTTTAAGTGTTAGTAGTGATTTTCTGGAGCAACGATGCAACGTAAAATTTTGCGTGAAACTGGGTAACACTTTCATGGAAACGTTTCAACTTTTGAAACAAACTTACGGAGATGATGCTCTGGGTCGTACGCAGGTTACGAATGGTTTTCACGATTTAAAAGTGGTCGTCAGTCAGTTGAAGATGATCCTCGACCATGAAGGCCTTCGACTTTCTGATTACGTTAATCCAAGTTTAGAAAATCAACGATCTGCTGCGTGCAAATCTCCGATTGACTGTCAAAGAACTTGCAGAAGAGATTAGCATCTCAACTGGATCATGTCACGACATTTTGACTGAAAAATTGAACATACATCGAGTTACAGTAAAGTCTGTTCCTCGTTTGACGACCTATCAGCAGAAAGAACTCCGAGTGGAAGTCGGCAACTTCTCGAACATGCCGATGACGATGAAACATTCATGCAAAGGATCATAACGGCGGACGAAAGCCCTGTTTACGACTACGACATCGAGACAAAAGGTCAATCATCATAATGGATTGGCAAAGGATCTCCACGCCCCAAGAAAGCACGTCAATCTCGATCTAACGTCAAAGTAATGCTCTCTGTTTTTTCAATTTTAATGGAATTGTATATTTTGTATTCTTGCCTCAAGGTAAAACAGTGAACAGTGTCTTCTATCGAGGCGTTCGGTTACGTGAAAAAATCCGCAAAGAGACCACAGTTGTGGTGAGACAACTCATGGTTCCTTCACCACGACAATGCGTCCGCACACTCAGCTTTGTCAATTCGTCAGTTTTGTGCTAAAAATCAGATGACTATTCTCCTTCAACCTCTCTACGCACCAGACCCGGTTCCTTGCGATTTTATCTTATTTTCGAATTTAAAATCAGTGATTAAAGGATGCCGTTTTGAGACTATTGATGACATTAAAGCAAATTCGTCATGAACCTTAAAGTTTCAATTGAAGCTATTCAGGACTGCTTCATGAAATGGAAAAACTACTGCAAAAAGTGTGTGAATAGGGGAGAAGAGTACTTTGAAGGGGATAAAGACCAATAATCTGTAAAACTAAAAATAAAAATTTAAAAATAAAGTTCAGTTATTTTCTGAGCAGACCTCATACATTATGTATATATATATATATATATGTAATATTTCTTAAAAATATCTTTTTTTATTGCGTTTCCTGGCTCTTCTGATATTTTTTAGAAATAAATACATTATCAGGTTGTCTGAATTAATTTTTCCATGGATTGTATAAAAAATGATTAGATTTAATTAAAACAAGAACTTCTTTTTCAAAACCACAACCATTTACAGACTGGACCTTTTTCTAATATGTACTTTAGGTTTCATGTACAGCAATTGGACAGAAGTCTCTGAGTTAATCTATTGACAGCTCGTTCTTCCGAATGCAGGCAGCCAACATACTAAGACTGTACTGGCTTTTAAGCCTGCATCCTTAGCATGTAGATTTTAGTAGGATCAAAGCTGCTCCCACAGAATTGATCATGGGGAAGAAAGGTAAAGATTAATGAAAAGAGATGGGCAGAGGAAATCTTATCAGGGTAGTTCAGATCAGTTTATTGTTTTGCTTAGAACCAAATTTAATAATTTTATTAGATGTAATTTCAAATTATTGTAATCATAAGAACACAAACATTTTACAAAGTGTAACAGTCTACTAAAAGAAAATGTAGATAGTTTATCAGCAAATGAATAAAATTCGTTGTTGGATCACTTGCAAATTGTTGCTGCTTAAATTTATTTATTACCCAACAATGAAAGACATTGATATTACATTATCACTTTCTGTTAACAAATACCATTTTAATGCATTCTGTCACTTTAAAATTAAAAACATGATCAATAAACATAAATCAAATAATGTATTATACTTTGGAGGTACACCATTCAATTTTGTTCCAAAGATGATTTTATTCAGTGCATGTAGTTCAAAAACAGATCACATTGGTATTTTAGTTCTGAAATATAATATTGCATAATTCTTATATCTATAATCCTTATTTTTAAAAAAAATTAACTTCACCCCATGATATATTTAAAAAAAAAAAATGACAAGCATGAATTTAATATAAAAATCATGATATATTTTATCCTAATTCATTCTAACCTTATTTTGCTAATAACATTAAGACTAACTTTGGAACACATGCTGAGGCATCTAATTTATCAAAATCCCTTATTCTGTACAGGTCTTTAATGAAATGTTTTGTCTTTTTCTCATTTGTCTTTCAAAATTACAAAATTATTATTCTGATTTACGAATTGAAAGTATATTGCATGCTATCTCTTAATTTCCTGTTTAGCCTCTGGAACCACCATAAGGTATTAACTTAAGAGGATGATATTTATGAATGTAAATGAAGTGTAGTATTGTACAGTTGACCATTCCTGAGATGTGTGATTAATTGAAACTCAACCACCAAAGAATACCAGTAACCACAATCTAATATTCAAATATGTATATACATAACCTTTAGCCTTACTACATAGCCTTTACTACGATTTGAACCTTAGAACTCTCAACTTTGAAATCAGCTGATTTGGGATGACATGTTCACCACTAGACCAACCCAGTGGTATAGTGGTATAGAAGTATATTTCAGAAACATTTATTGCAAAAATATTTACAAGCTGTGTAATGACTAAATTATGAAATAATATGCGGTTGTTAACTGAATTTGTTGATTTGGCTGCTTCAGCCAGTATTAGATAGATCATCAGTTATTATACAAAGCCTAGGCATTACTAGGTGGGTGTAATAGGATAAATTATATATTTAGCTGTCAGTTCCTTTATTCACTGAACGTGTACTCCACCAGTTAATGATTATTTAAATAATTAAAAAAAGCGATACATAATTTTCAAATATATGCAATTTATCTGAAAAGAAGCAGGTTTATTTTAAATGTTATAGGAATGAAACAAGACTTAAAAATGATATGGATATTGTGAATATAAATCTGAACTCGAAGTATTTACTCAGAATATTATACTCATTTATAAGCCGCCAAACTCTCTTGAAAGGCGGTTGATTATACTTTGAATTACGCGGTTTTTTAATACTTGAAATACTGAACTCAAGCATTGTGTAATATTGGCATTTTACAATAGCCCTACAATACCATAATTTAATTTATTGATAACTTTAATATCTTTAATATTTTTTTTAAATCATTTTTTTCTTTTTAATTCGTTATTATACGTATTACATTTTTAAATTAACACTAAATTGATGAATTTTATTGCGTCATTTATTCCCATCGTTCATTGAATCTGCCGCATATGATATTCACAATCAGTGTTACCACCAACGTGAGCAAAGCTGAGTTATAATTTTAAACGGTGCTGTTAGTTCGTGTTGTTTCTAATAACAATTACTTTCTGGTTACATGGATTTTGTGTTTGTTATTATCCAGTTGATTTACATGACCGTCGATATATCAGGTCCATTGTGATTTTTAACTTGTTCTGAAATAAATTTTGCGTGTGTAAACTGGCCCGGTGTTCTGACAGTTCGTTATAACCTGCATCTCTGTTGTTTTACGAACAATGATAACTTTTTAAATAGATTAATTAAATATTTTTATTTGTGATTTTTCTTTTCTGTGATTTATTTCGGTGATATTTGTGAATAATGCAGTGATATATATTTCAGTATGAGACTTTTTCAGTTTAAAACTAGTTAATGCAAATAATGGTTAGCCAAGTTTTCAAGGTAAGCATGTGAGATGTTATTTTAGTAGTAACTTTAGATTTCATGAGTCGCTGTTAATGATAAACTGACGATTTTTTAATCCTTCTATTCTTGGAATTTATGCCATTACTTTGACCAACTGATAAAATATCATTCTAATTATGTTTGTGTTATTGTAGATGCATAATAAATTTAATGACCACGCTTTTGTCGTTCAGATTTCGCAGTTTTAATATTATGTTTGAAACCTTAAATTACTTTTGTTAGTATTAAATCGATATTTCAAACAGTTGTCAAGCAGTCTTTAATTACTGTCGTTTGAAAAAAAATTAAAATAGTTTGATGCACATTGTTGTGTAATTCTACTTATCACATATTCAGCGTGGTGTGGTAGAATTTAACTTTAGTAAGCATTCGCTATTGTTCATTTACAAAAATTCCTTAACTCTGATAATTATATGGTATTTACTGATTATGTAATTTTATGATAAAAAAACAACTGAAAGAACAACTTGTTTTTTTTCTCAAAAGGTTATGTTAGTATTAATGATAATAGGTTGTCTTATGATTAAGTATAATTATTTTGGTTTAATTCATGAAAGTTTATCATCAAGAATATTGTGATTTTTGATGAAGATCAACTATTTTGTTAATTTTGTAATAACATATTGCTTTTTGAATGATTGTTTGTATTCTGGAAGTTAAGATTTTTATTTAAACATTTGCCTTATGAGCTAATTTTATTCACAGATTATTTTAAAAACATTATGTGTATTAATATTAATGAATGTTAACGGTGTTTTAAGTTTTTTTATTTATTATTTTCTGATTAATTGTTTGAGTCTTCTTTAAGTTTTGGGTTTTATCATATTGCTGTTTATAGTATTGCCTCACATTTTTTAAATGGTAGGCATATAATTCTGTGAAGGCTGTTTCAACAGTTTAGATTCTGTGTGTATTCTTCCATAAAATGTAATTATAAAAATGTGTAAAAAAGGGACTTAGGTTGAATGATATCACCCACCGGGTTGGTGTAGTGGTGAACGCGTCTTCCCAAATCAGCAGATTTGAAAGTCGAGAGTTCCAGCGTTCAAGTCATAGTAAAGACAGCTATTTTTACACGGACTTGAATACTAGGTCGTGGATACCGGTGTTCTTTGGTGGTTGGGTTTCAATTAACCACACATCTCAGGTATGGTCGAACTGAGAATGTACAAGACTACACTTCATTCACACTCATACATATCATCCTCATTCATCCTCTGAAGAATTATCTAAACGGTAGTTACCGGAGGCTAAACAGGAAAAAGAAAGAAAAGGTTGAATGATATCAATCTTCTTTTATAGCTCTAGAATTTGTAATACCAACTCAAATTAATCAATAAATGTATTTCATTTTTTTTGTTAGATATAAGGCTGGGTTAGTGCCCTTCAGATTGTGTTAGTTAATAAGAGTTTGGATTCTTCTTATATTAAGGTTGTTCTTTAATAATTTTACAGTGCTTATTATCAGTTTAATTTATTTAAAATATTCAATGTTCATGATTTATATTGATATATACAGGATAGCATGAACATTGGCAGGATAGCATATGCACGTCATTGGCATGGAAAACTGACTTTATTATATTTTTGTGATTTCATATTATTTTTAGTTTCATTGTTCAGAAAGGGTTTTCCTTTCTCAAGAATGCATCATTTAAGTCAATCTTGAATCCCTGTTAGATGTAGGTTTCTATCACAATCTGAAAATTAAAAATCCATTTCTGATGTCTACACAACTTTTCTTTATTTTTTGTGGCTTTGTTAATTAATTGTAAAAAAATGGTAGTTTTAAATCTTTAATTTCATTAAGAGGCTTGATGTCTCAAAAATGAAGAGAAACACCATTAAAGGTAAGCTTACCATATACCCTGAGTGTTTCATTATTATACAATTTTTTGTTTGGACTATTGTTACATTGTAACCTTGCTTATTCATAATATTATTGGTTAGGTTATGTAATTAGTTAATTGTTTATAATTCTTGTCTATGAATGTTATAAATTGTGTAAGATTAACTCCCATTGTAATATTTTGGTGGTAGTATATGATAGGCAATCAAATGTCTTTCTTAATACCTTTTTTTGGTATGTAGGTAAAAATAGTTTGTGTAAGGCCAATTTGTTAATGTACATTTACTTAAAAAATCTGTTATGGGCTGCATTTGTTTTTTTCAGAAATTATGGAATAAATAAAGTAACCCAATATCATTTACTTTTCTTGTTAATATATATTTACAAAAATTGAAATTCTTTAGAATTTTTAAACCAAACATTATTTTTTTATTTTTTTTTTTTGTCTTCAGTCATTTGACTGGTTTGATGCAGCTCTCCAAGATTCCATATCTAGTGCTAGTAGTTTCATTTCAGTATACCCTCTACATCCTACATCCCTAACAATTTGTTTTACATATTCCAAACGTGGCCTGCCTACACAATTTTTTCCTTCTACCTGTCCTTCCAATATTAAAGCTACTATTCCAGGGTGCCTTAGTATGCGGCCTATAAGAATGTCTCTTCTTTTAACTATATTTTTCCAAATGCTTCTTTCTTCATCTATTTGCCGCAATACCTCTTCATTTGTCACTTTATCCACCCATCTGATTTTTAACATTCTCCTATAGCACCACATTTCAAAAGCCTCTAATCTTTTCTTCTCAGATACTCCGATTGTCCAAGTTTCACTTCCATATAAAGCGACACTCCAAACATACACTTTCAAAAATCTTTTCTTGACATTTAAATTAATTTTTGATGTAAACAAATTATATTTCTTACTGAAGGCTCGTTTAGCTTGTGCTATTCGGCATTTTATATCGCTCCTGCTTCGTCCATCTTTAGTAATTCTACCTCCCAAATAACAAAATTCTTCTACCTCCATAATCTTTTCTCCTCCTATTTTCACATTCAGTGGTCCATCTTTGTTATTTCTACTACATCAAACATTATTAATCTGTAAAATATTAGTGATTAATCAGACCACTTTTCTTGTTCAGTTTTTGGTTGTGATCATACCTTTGCTTGGATCTGAAACTTGGTTTAACTGCTGATTTTCAATATTGTTTCCATAGTGGGTTTTTAACTATTATCTCTATAATCCAATTAATTTTAATTTAATGATTTTGAGTGACCCACAGTGAGTTTGATTTACATTTACTCATTGAAACTGTCCAGCTTTAACTTTTGAAACCTGTGAATAATGGTGAACAGGGTAACCTTGAGTTAAACACAGGTCTTTGTTGTAAGACCTGCAGTAGGTTCTTTTTAGTAGATTGCTAGTTCACTTTCTCCATGCATGCAGGATTATTTTTTGAGTTTACTTCCTTAGATTTTTCCACTTTCTTTGCTACTGCAAGTAACCTTACTACTGCTAAGTCAAGATCCCTATTCATTTGTAAAACTAGTGTAGGTATGGTGGGTCTGGAGTGTTTTTATGGCATTGTTACTCCTCTCCTTGCATTCTTGCTTATCTTTTTAAGTAATGAATCCAGGCTTGGAGCAATTTTTGAGTAGATTAAGGAATTTTGAAGTAAGAAGTGATCTAAATGTATCTTCTATTAATGACCAAATTGATGTATCAAAACATAAAAATGGTTTTTACTTTTAAAGATTACATAGAAATATCTGGCTTCCATGATTAGGTGGGGTATTAACTTCTGAGATGGTTAAGATAAAGAAATTATTTCTTGAGGTCAGGGGCAGAATAAGATTTATCATTTAATTTTTATTTTTTACTGAAGCAATTTTTTATTGCAATTAAATTTAAATAATAAAAATATGTTTTTCAGACTAAATATTAATGCATTTTTATTTATTTATTTTTAATAGTGGAGAGAAAAAGCTTGCCCTCAATCATTTTTGTTAAAAATTAACTTTATTTTTTTGTATACAAATTAATTGTAATGTATTTGAAGAACTAAAAGACTTTTGGCTTTGACTTATATTATATTTATTATAATAATTTAATATATTTATTATTCTATTGACCAGAGGCAATTTGTGTGATGCATTGTTTCTCTATGGAATTAGGCTTCATTAATTTTTTTCTTTACATTGTCTGCCCTGGTGTTGTTATGATTGACATATTTGAAGCAACTAAAGTGCAAGAGACAGTCAGAAATTATTTCAACAGAGAGTTACAGTTGGTAACAGCAATGAGCGGTATGTTCAGTTCACAGCAGTACGTGAAAAAGCCAATTTGAAACCATGTAAATTATCACTTCTTTTCTTAGTAAGCTTGGCAAGGGGTGTTTTTTATTCTTAAGAATGTTTATGGCACTTTTGGAAATGACTTATGACTTATCAGATTGTTTATAATCTGTACAGTTATGGTGACTTGGTGAGAAAAATTTTTTTATTATATTTTCTAATCTTTGTCTCCCATAATGTTGTTTAACTTCTACACCTCCTCCATTATTAAATTGACAAACCATGTGTACCTTCATATCATATGAATTAATAGTTCTGCCATTAAAAATTGCTACAGATTTCTCAATTCTAGTTATTTTAAAATCTCTTTATGTAAAATTTAATCAGAGTACATAAATGTTTTATATATAAAATCACATTTTTGTTCATTAAGATTTTTATGGATCATCAACAGCATTGGTGCAAGTCTTTAACGTATACCAAACCTGCATGCATTGGTACCACCCACAATTTTATTGAACTTTGCTGTTGTATGGAAAATATTAATTGTTGTTGCCGTTTTATCAATACTTAGTACTTCAATCTCTGGAATGCAGTTTACTGTTCAACCTTCTGATTTTCCTTTTTCTATGTACTGCATTCAAATATTTAAAAAATTTTAAATATTATTTATAGACTTTCATACCTCAAGCTGATATTTTTCTTTCAACGTGTATAATTTTACTGCTTAAAAGTAGCTTTCAACTTCCGGCATATAATTTTTCTAAATATTTTTTTTACATTTATTTATTTACTGTGTTTAAATTAAATTTCTCTCCTGTCATTTAATTCACAGCATTCATCATTTCCTGTAAATCACTTTTAATTTTAGTTAAAATAGTAGTATTGTAAGTTAATCTTTAATACTTTCTCCACTATTGATTATTTAGGATTGCCCCTAATTTTTTATTTTTATTTATCCCTTTTTTTGCACTTAAATTAAAACATAATGGTGGTAGATTATACTCAAATCTATAATATACATTCTTGTTTGTTCAGATTACATGAGTAATCTGAACACATAATCTTACAGGCGATTAATGACATTACTCCAGATACCCTGTTGTCTGTGAGATTCAGTATGTTATTTCATTAATGAATCACTGTAATACAACAGTGAGCTTCTGCTGGATTTAAGTAATGAGCACACTGATAGTGTGGCAAAGGAGGCTTGTTTCCAGGCTTTCACTAATCGTGTCACTTGGAACGATCTTGTCTGTTTCCTGAAGAGGGTGGTTCATGATGAGTGGCGAAGTGAACGGGATGCTGTTATTCTTCACCCAATTAAGAACACTGTGTCACCATGGAGCTCCTCAACCATTGAGAGGATGTTATTATCTGTTGTTTGTGAATAGGGCCCACTAGGCTCACTCATGGGTATCTGATGACTCAAACAGATGCACCGGTTTGTGCTCGCTGTGACTTAAAACTGACAGTGCACCACATCCTTGTGGATCTATCTGTTATGCAGCATTGCACCACAAGTTTAAACTAGGGGCTGACATGCAAACTATTCTAGGGGGCAATGAAATGTTGTACCTTATGTTTTACAGTTTCTTAGGGCCGATGTTTATACTCGGATATTTAAATTACTGTATTGTGGTAGTGTGTTTCACGTATTTGTGGATTTTCCATATAGCAGTTGGAAATAATTATTTTAATTGAGGTGTAAAATGTGGTATATTTTTGTTTATTACAACTATATTGTGTCCAGGCGATGATAATGTGTGGAAGTGTTTTTTGCCCCTTCCCCTCCAAAAAAAAAAAAACAAATTATATATCTGTGTGTGTACTGGAGTTGAACTTCTCTTGTCTTATTCTTATCCCACCTCCATAAGGAAACAAATTTCTCTTGATGTATATTGTTAATTTTTTCATCCAACTGAAGCATTGTTGTGAAAGGATAGTATGATAAAAAATGCTTCCCATTTATTTTTGGTTTTGTTATGTAAATTTTTAAAAAGTTTTCTTTCTTGAAATTAATTTTTAGTCTCATCTTATTGATTTGTATCATTTTTTTTCTTTTTAAATTTGCATCTCAGATGTTTCTTATCTTTTGTTCTGTTGTCTGTAGCCTGTTACAAGTTTTTATTAATTCATAATATTAAAATACTGAATAGTCAGTCTCCATGGCAAAGTAGTAGCAACTATACCTTTCATCCAGAGTTTCTGGGTTCAAGTGACCCTGTCAGGTGTAACTTTTATCACACACGAAAATATTCATTATCCCTCATCAATGACTGTTATAGCGTGTTGGGTTGATTTTGGTGTACAGGTAAATAAATTTTTAAGTAAAATAACATGTGATTTACATAAGGGAGTTAATTAATTATTGCAATTCAGTTTTCAAAAATTATGACCATTAGAACTTTTACTGTGGTTACATTCTTTTAATAAAAAATTACGAAGAAACTCGATGGTTTATAATAGCGATTTTGCATAAGATTGTTAACTGCATCGGATTATAACCTAGCAGCTCCACGCTGTCTGGAATATCCCAGGATTTAACATCCTAGAGTCTGGAGAGCGCCAAGTAAATATAAATGCTAGCAGTGTATAAAGTATTTGTAGACAGGTACTTATGTACTAGTATCTTGTAAATGAGGAGTGTTCAGTTCCTTAATTTTCATTTTGAAATCTTAGAAGTTATTTTAAAAGTCTGTTTTCATTAGTAGATTTTACACTGTACTTAGATGCTTTTTAAATCCCCCTTAATCAATGTAGTTATTGGATCTTTCAAAAAAGTGATTAGAGAGAAATAGGATAAAAAATAAATAAATATTTTCTTATAATTAATTAAATAACTTCACAAATAAAACATTTTAGAAGTTAAAATACTTGAATAATATAAATAAATAGTATAGAGATTCTCAGGATAAAGTTTTTATCCGACATATAAAAGAGGCAAGTACCAAATCATGACTGGTAGTCCGAATTGTAGGTTTAAATGATATATATTTTTCAAATTAAAGTTACTGTTTCTGTAGGGATTGCTTAGAATGCCGACTTTCTGTTGTCATAAAATAAAATTACGGAAAAATAAAAAAAATTTTTATTCTTATTCTAAAATCTCCGAGAAAAGTACTTATAACATATTCTTTTGGGACCCTTTCCACAATACGACTATTTTTTATTTATTTAGCCTCCTGGAATTACCGTCAGGTATTACTTCGGAGGATGAATGACATGCATGTGTGTAAGTGAAGTGTAGTCTTGTACAGTGTCAGGTCGACCATTTCTGAGACATGTGGTTAATTGAAATCCAACCACCAAAGAACACCGATATCCAAGATCTAGTATTCAAATCCGTATATAAAGTAACTGCCTGTACTACGATTTGAATGTTATAACTCTCGACTTCGAAATCAGCTGATTGGGAAAACGCGTTTACCACTAGACCGACCTGGTGGGTTGCCACAATAGGACTTAAACTTTTCCCGGTACTTACGTATTAACGCCACCGCAGCTACAGCTTTGTTTAAAAACAAAGTAGTCAATAGGATTTCGGTGGAAAATGAACAGACTCTTCATTAAATTTAATAAATGGTTATTTATATTTATTTATTTTATAAAAATAATTTAACCGAACTTAACCTACGCTCACTTCGCTCGCTAACCTTGAATAATTAACACCGTAATTTTTTGAGTATTTATTTAATAAATTCAGTAATTATTGCAATTATTTATTATTTAAATAATCAAAACACTCCTGTTTATTAGTCAAGGTTAGCGAGCGTAGGTTAAGTTTGGTTAAATTATATTTATAAAATAAATAAATATAAATAACCATTTATTAAAATTAATAAAGAGACTGTTCATTTTCCACCGAAATCCGATTGACTACTTTGTTTTTAAATAAAGCTGTAGCTGCGGTGTCGTTAATACGTAAGTACCGAACTTTGTAAAATGAGTAGTAAACATATGTAAAGGTTTTCGACAAAACTTGTGGAGAATTTGATTCCGAGTTTAATGGTATTAATAAAGTCCATAGAAACTAAATACAAATGTATGAATTTTGAAGTTTATTAAAAACGAAACATCAAAATATGGTAGATTTTAACTAGGATTAAACGAAACGAAATTTTTAATATTACAGAACAAAGGGATTAGTTATTTTAGAAAAAACACAATCAAACTAAAGAAAATGAAAAATCAAATAAAGTACAACCCATAGTTTAAACATCTTTAAAGCTAATTGAAGATTAATTTTATCTAAATTTGTCTGAAATAATTTATTTCATAACCTTGCAGTACTAACAGCCAATTCCAATAATTAAGTTTTTGTGTTGCATTTGAATAGAAATAAGCATTTAAATAAGTGAATGGATTAGTGCCCTTATTAACAATGCCTTATAAATTTTCCAATGAAGAATCAGTAGACATCTTTTTTACTTACGGGTTTTGTAAGGAAATGCATGAGCTGTACAGGTAAAAGAATATAATCAGGATCTCTGAATATTTCCAGGCCGCAGAACCTTTGCTTCAGTATTTCAGTGATAAATTAGTAATTCAGCACATTGAATGTAGCCCGGGCATCAGTAGGCTACCAGAAGAATTTCGTACCGCATTGATTTAACACAATTAAATTGTTAATACTTAGAAAAGATTAACTCCAACATTCTTTAGGTACAAAATTTAGTCGCTACAGATCTTCCTCTATGTTTACATTTTTGTCACTGGATTCTGGACAATACTAATAATGTAGTAGATCATATTTTGTTTACCGATGAACCTACATTTACTGTAAGTGGAATTTTTAATTAAAAAGATTCACATATGAAATCATGAAACTCCACATGGCACCGTTGAAACTGGATACCAACACAGATTCCACATAACGTTTGGTGCAGTATTACAGGCAACAAAATATTGGGACCATTTATTTTCAGTGACAATGTGTCATATTCAAAATATCTGAATGCTTAATACTTAAAAATTTTGTGGAATCAATTGTCAGATCTATAGAAAGGTAGATAATTTTTCAGCACAACGTGACTACTCCACACTTTTTTCTAGCAACTGGACAGCACTTAAATGCGACTTTTATAAACAAGTGGATTGGATGTAGCAGACCTATTGACTGGCCAAGGTAGCCTGACTTGGACTTCTTGGCTACTGCCTAATACTAAATCATTAGTATTTGAACAAAATGGTAATATAAGAGAAGCATTAGTTACTAGAATTCACAGTGCGATACAACTTATACAAAACAACCCTGTTGAAATATGGTAAAAAGTATTAAACCAAGTTATTTTACGCCAGACATGAAATAGTGTGTTTTCGACCCCAATCTTTTGTCTTTTATCCCAGATTTCTTGATAAGTACTAAAAATACAGATCTCGGACCTATTTTCTTTTTTTAAATTCGGTAATGAAGCATTTTCAAATCTTTATATAAACTTTCTTCTTCATTTTCACCACTAGTACGTGTGTTTTGTTTTCTTCCTTAATCACCCGCATATATTTTTTCCATAGCATCTGTTGATGATGATTTAACAATCGAGAGACGACCGACCATCTTGGTTTTAAGTAACATTTTTTGTAAACAGTTGTTGGAGTGTAATCTTGGTTTTATAATTTACTTGAATAATATATTATTGTCATTTACAGTACTGAATTATTAACTAATTATTTTAGTTATAAATATTGTCGATGTATTCATTTGTATTTAATCTGTTAAGATAATATTACTGTATACTGATTCTAATAACTGCATTATTCAGTTGTATGCAGTTCATTAATAGCTTTATCTCTTATTGTTAATGATTTAAAAGTGATCTGTTTTTATGTACAAATATAAGTATGTTAATAGTCATTTGAACATTGAATTTTAATTGGCTTATACACTGTACACTGATTGATACACGTAAAGTTGTCATGTATTTCATTTAACCATTTTTTCAAACATGCTGGTATTTTTTGATTAAATAAGTTAGACAGAAGTTAATATTTTTATTTTATTATGTTTTATAGTTTTGTTGATTGAGAGATCGATTTATATTCTGGTCCTGTGTTTGAATCCCAGCTTCGGCATTTTGTGATTATTCATAAATCATTACATTTGCCCGAAAAATGTTTGCGGGTCTGTACATAACACATTAAAAAATAAGTTTTTCTTTTTGGACTCTTTACTTAAATTTTTTCCTGGTTTTTCTTTATTTTCTTATTATTCTAATGAGTAAAAGTTCATTATTACAACTGGGTTAATCCATTTGAAATGTCCCAAAAAAACATAAGCTGGTTGCTTGACCAATTCAAAAATACTTACCCACTTGTTTCCTACTTGTCCCAGGACCTTAAAACAATTTTTTTAAAAATTTTTTTATTTAAGGAGTTTACCTATGGCGACCATTTTTATTATGGTGCGCACACCTATTTTGTGATTGTTAGGTTTATGGAAAAAATCTTAACTAAAAAAACTATTGGTCCTGGAAAGATGAAATAAAAAGAAATTTAATCATATTTTCTCAAGGGAAAAGATTGGTTCAGTGGTTTATTTACCTACCTCTCTTCTTTCTATGAGAAAATTACTAATAAATTTGAATATGAAAAACTGTGAAATTTCACTATTGACTATTTTTTTCAAGAGGCAGGGATCACATACACAGTTGGAATTATTCTTTTATATGTAGATATATGTTAGTAGTTTTACCGTAAATAATGTTAGTGGTGTTATACTTACCCCTAAATTTTTATGAATTTTTGAAAATAATTTTTTTTTGAAAATTCAAATTTTGGCTTCAAATAACTCTGATGGGACTGGTGATAAAAATCTCAAATTTGCACAAGTTACAGTATTTTGTTAGATGTTTATGGCAAATAAAAACGTTTCTTGGGTATTGTATTAATAATAAAGTTATAACCTCTCAAAAATCATGAAAAACCTGTTAAAAGCGATACCATTTTGATGACTCACTAAATAAGTTCACCTATCTTCTTTGTACTTTACATTTTTTATATTTAGCCCCTATGTTGTTGAGAAAGTTGAGGTTTTCAATATTTTTAAAGTAGTTTTTAAATTATTAATGATAGGTTGTAATTTAATTATAACTTAACCAATACCATTAACGTAATACAACTTTGATTCAAAAATGCTTGTAAATCTTACCCAAACTGAGATTTCAGTGAGTACCCCCATCTTTTTTCTAGAATTCATTTTTATTTTTATATTGGGTTTATCTTTGTACACACTATCGAAGAAAAAATAAATTGTAGCAAAATTTTAATTATTCTTTAATGAAATAGCCCACTTTTGTAGCAGTGAAAGTTTATTTATTGTGGTTAATCAACAGCTATGATATCTCTTCTGATGATTCTCTTGAAATTGTGTGAGAATGACCCATCACTTTGTCTTGTTGAGACATTTGAAATGATGTACGTGGTCCAGCAGGAAGGAAAAAATCAGCCTGCACATCGTCATTTTTGAGGCTAATATCTACCACTTCTCCCGTCCACCACTGATCGTCATACACACAAGCAATGGATTCATTTTCCTTACGTGAAAGTGGTACAATACTTAACGCAGGATAGTCTTCATAGTCATTGGAGTCTGAAGTAAAGTAACATCTTACAGTACGTTCTGACACAGGAACATACTTGTGGTAGCTTCTAGTACCAACTATTTCACAGCAGTCAGAACGGTTTTTTAGGTTTTCCAAAGTTTCTGAAATCTTAGCTATCTCATCTGATTTAATCAAAAAATACTTAGATGTTTTTCAGCTTGTGATTACAAAATGAATACATTTCATCACATTTAGTATCTGACTGTTTAATGGCCTTTGCAGGTTAGCCACCTCTTGTTTTGTTGTTCCTCCCACACCATCACAGGTGTTTTTCCCATGGGATGAAATGCCATTCGGCTTCAAGGTTGAAGTCTTTTTTGTGACTGCACAAATTACCAAAATTATTTTTATTTTTATACTGATTTGAAGCACCATCAGTAAAATAGATGAGTTTTTCAATGTTCTGATGTACTTCCTTGATGTGGTCTGATAAAAGTTTTTGAAAGCAATAAAATGTTGCTGTTCATACTTCAAGTGATCGCTTAAAATACAGACACTTTTGTATTGTAATACATCATTTTCCTTGAAATAAAACACAAAAGGGTGAACTGTGGCTTGGCTGTTGACCCAATGGACGCTTTGTAACTTATTTTGAACAAGAAATGAAAAGTTTTCTGCATAGTTTGCCAACACCAATCATTCTTCATCGCTTAATTCTGATTTTTTCTTCTTGAAAGACTGAGCTTGGGATTTTGACACAAATGGTGAGTTTTCAGCTTTTCCAATTTTTTCACTAATGATTCGAAAAACTCATCTTTGGTCTGAAGAACAGAAGCTGTTAGTGAAATAAAATTTTATGTACTTTTAAAAATGTGTATATGTAATTTAATAGGCATTATTACACGTGAATATGTAATAGATTTGGTTACACATCTGATTATTTAACATTAATTGAATGTTATAATTTAGAATCTTATTATTTTTTGATCTTCTAGTTTAATTTTATGTAATTATTCTGAAATTTCTGTTTAGTTTTATCTACATTAAAGTTAACTACAGAATGACTGAAAAATAGACCCTCACAAGAACAACATATACATGGAAGGATACATGCTCGATCTTTAATAAGTTGCAAAATATTCTTATCTTTTAGTTCATTACTCTAATATTGTCGGACAATATTCTCCCTAAGTTGGAGTCGATCATCATTTTGTTTATTTATTTTTTTCTAATCATTTAATTGCTCTTTGGTTTGATGTAATTCTTGTAATTTTAATTTGTGTTTACATTCTCTAGTTTCAGCAATTGTGTAACTGTCCACTTTATTGAAGAATTGGTGGTTCATATCTCACTTTCAAATGAAATAAGTTAAATGAAGTGCAGCAAAAAATGTGTGTATGTAATTCAATAGGCGTACAAGGAAGTCATGTGATGTCCACATCAGATTTTTTAATTTTTCAGATACCTTATTTATTTTAAATTTAATGCTGATGGCCTTTGATCCATGCTTATTTTTTTCAATTTTGATGGAGGTGATACGCCCAAAATGCTACAAGCAGCATCCAGTTGTTGAATATTGTGATATGGGGCAATGTGTTGCTGTTGGTCTTTGTATTCATATAGTTCTCTGTTCTGCTGTGAAAACACTTTTGAAACGGTTAACACAAGAGAATTTCTAGGAATAAATCTAAATTTTGAAAAATGTGTTCTTTAAGAGCTTGCTCTAATGTTATCTGCCTTAAGTTTTTCTTAACTGCTTTTTTATGAGTTCTCAAAGGGTTACAACAGAACGCCCATACAGGGGACCGAATATTGACAAAAACGTTTTTTATGATATTTACAAACACTAGTGACTGAATTAACACAAAAAAATAAGTTGCTGGTTTTCATCACTAAATTCTCAAATTTTAATGAGTTCTTTTGGCATTGTTTTATGACACTCTTAATTCACATAAATTCCAATGGAGCATTGTTCTTCCATTGTTTTATGTGAAATTACTTGAAAATAATGTAAAAATTTTACTGATTTAAAAATTTTCAAATATAATATTAAGTAAAACTTGTTTATTTATTAAATACTTCCAAACACAGGATGAAATTTGAAATACTCAGTAAAGATGTGAACAGGTCACTGACTAATGTCAGACTGACCAATCTGTAACTGCAAAGCTAAATAATGCAACAAGTATAAATGAGCATGTTGCAACATGAATTTTTCTGACAACTGTAAATGACTTCAAGTGCCTGTTATAACGTGAACCCTGCAGTTGAGTGGTTCAAACAAGTCTGTTTCAACTATAATAATAAGTATAAAAATATTAAAGTGCCAAGAAGATAAGAAACCCTCTTGGAACACTTATTTAGTGAGTTGTCAAAATGGTATCGGTTTTAACAGATTTTTCATGATTTTTGAGTGGTTATAACTTTTTTATTATTAAATATACAAGAGACCTTTTTTATTTGCCATAAACATGTACAAAAACACTGTAAGTTGTACAAATTTGAGATTTTTATCACCAGTCCCAACAGAGTTATTTGAAGCCAAAATTTGAGTTTTTAAAAAAATTAGTTTTCAAAAAGTCATAAAAATTTAGGATTAAGTATATCACCATTAATATTATTTATTATAAAACTACTAACATATATCTATATATAAAAGAATAATTTAAACTGTGTATGCAATCCCTGCCTCTTGAAAAAAATTGTCAAAAGTGAAATTTCACCGTTTTTCATGTTCAACTTTATTGGTAATTTTCTCGTAGAAAGAAGAGATGTAGGTAAATAAACCACCGAACCAATCTTTTCCGTTGAGAAAATATGAATAAATTTCTTTTTGTTTCATCTTTCCAGGACCAATAGTTTTTTTAGTTAAGATTTTTTCCGTTAATCCTTACAATCACAAAGTAGGTGTTCGCATCGTAATAAAAATTGTCACCTCAGGTAAACTGTCTTAATAAAAAAATAAATAGTTTTAAAATCCTAGACATGTATGAAGTGGGTAAGTTTCAGTTTTTTTTTTTGAATTGGTCAGGCGATCACCATTGGGTCACTTCAAATGGATTGACCCCATTTTAGTGTGTTGGTGAGTCAGTCCGTTTCATAAGTAGATCCTAAAAAAACTTTTAAAAAAACTCCTAAAAAAACTCTTCCTAAAAAAACTTTCCCATCTAACAGTTCAAGAACTATTCTTCAATTTTGCCGGTGTTTGCTTTAATTCTTTCGGTGTTAGTTTTTCTGTACATTTTTTTACCTATTTAACTAGACCTTCTCAAATTAATTACACCTGGATGTCTTGATATACCAACTTAGTTCACCTCTTTACACGATTCTGTTACAAATTTCTCTCGCTATTCATTTCATTTCGGGAATCGCCCGAACTAATTGGAAATATCTTTATGAAATACCTTATATGTCTGAGACCATAATGCTGTTAACTTTGGAATCGAATCCCTAAAGGGATGAGGAAATAGAAATAGGTTAAGGTTGAATTTAAGTCGTTTGATAGGTAAGTTTAGAAAGGCTAGTGACATTTCTGCCAGTGGGTTTTTAGTTTTGATAAATTATATTTATGTAGTTTTGTCTATATCTGTTCAGTAACAAAATTTCGTTCATCCTTCACGATAATAGTTTGGAATATTAGAAATCTATTTTTATCGTTTATTAAATGCACGCTAGCTATCATAACCAACCGTTTCTGGGTGACACGACGTGATATCTAGCTTTTCCAGTGTAGTCATTTTTAAAAATAATTGGTATACCGTGCCGGGCTTAATAGAGAAAACGACAAATGGTTCCCGTTGTCTTTTTCTCTGAGCCAAGCGTAATGTGGCATATCACCACAGGAAGACCACCAAATTCAGGTGATATAGTTTTTTACAATAAGTTTTTCACTTTAGTTCTTCACAATAAGAACCGCCTGTGTATTGAACATTACAACATTACATTTTTTCTGTTACATCTCTTTACTGAGGTGTATCACAGTATTTTTTGCGCAAAAATTTTTAAATATACAAACCAAAATAGAATGGAGAGCACGGTTTTTTAGCAACATGGATTTAAAGAAAACTTGTTTTTTAAGAAATTATACACTTGTATAATTATCTTACCTAAATCTATTTTTTTTCTCTACTATTCAGGCTCTAGAATGTCCTTTTTCAGACTCCAGCAGTAATCGATAAGCATATTTGGGCTGCATTTTCCCTGGCAGCCTGTTTCATTACTGATATATTCTGGTGAAAGTGTTCACTGTGCTCATCACTTTCATTGCAAAGATTAGGTAGGAAAAATATAAATTTGAATGCAAGATGTGTATTTTAAGAGACATATTGCTTTTCAGTTTTATTTTTATAGTTTAAATAGTTCATTCAACAATCTTACATAGTTCTCAGCCTTTTTTTGGCACTGTAATGATTTAACGATATTTTTCAATTGTACCCACGCTGTTTTCTTCGATCATTCAAAGTCTGAATCCTTCATTAGCTTACCTATCTGCGGTCCAACAGATATTCTTTCTTTGATTTTTGTCTCCTTGATCCTGGAAAACTTGATGTTAAGGTATAGGAAACCTTGGCCATTACGATACATTGCTGTGACAAATCGAACCGAGTTGTGTAATGGTGGACATACTTCGGGCTCGACGAATAGTATTTTTTCTGCCGGCTATTAGTGGTTTTTCCTGGCTTATCCCACTCGCATAAAAAACAACAGTACTTAGTATAAGCGAGCTTTATAATCAATCATCTTTAGTTCTACACATAGTCGCCAAGAATACTTTTCATATTGTATCGTAGTCAGTAAAAATTTCATATTGTCATGTGTCCATTATTTATGCTGCATAAGCAGGAGGAAATGATGGTTTCTCATTTCCATTGTGAAGAGGGACGGCTCTCAAACTCGTTTGTAAATAATGATCATTTCGTGGGGTTGTGATGCCACCAGGTAAATCCAATAAAGACTTTTCCATTGTATCAGACAACTTTATCCCGTAAAGAGCTGAAGTTCCAGCTGCCTAAAACGGAAAAAACATATTTCAGTTTGAGGAGATTCCAGACTTTTAACCTTTATCCAGTAACTCTGATTGCATTGTAGACGAATTAAGATCACGAACTAATACCCAGTGCTTAATCGAGCCCCATTACGCTGGCGAGTAAGATACTCACTCCGACTCTACGTCTTGCTAATTCTGATTTACGCCTACCTGCATGGTAGTGCAGGTAGGCTGCAGTTTGTTGTGCTCCATGTTCCAGAAAAAAATAGAGGCCGTCCAAAACGTGACGCTGCGGATATTTTCGGGTCGTGGTTTGTCAGAAACGCCACACTTCGCTACGACGCGGACATTAAAACCGTGTCGGAAGTGGGCGTAGCACAGGCGCGCGGACTGTAAGGGAGAGCGGCCGTGTCCGAGCACAGCCATCTTAGCGATATCTGCCGAGGGGACCCTACACCGCAAGGTGTGAGGAAAAGGCCTCACGCCGTGTTAGATGAACCACCGTGAAAAGGCGGGACGACGGTTTATGTAAGATAAACCAGGCCGGGAGCCTCTCTACATCGGGTGAGCCAGCAGGAAACTCCCAGAAATGATTGCGGGCCTTTAAAAAAGTTGATTAAAAGGTCATGTCCGCGTAAAGTCTCATATTGAGCTTAAAGTTGTTCATTTACGGTTTTTTCTTTTTGCGCGCGCACGAGCGGGAACGTTAAAAGCGATTTTGCCGCGCTTCATGAAAATTTAATATGTAGGTAGGTTGAAACATGACAGGTTATCTATCATATTATCCTCAACGAGGTCGTTATATCTTTCTTGCAATTTGGAACTGCCTCCTTTTTACGTCTGTTTCAGGTAAACCAACACAATGACGTTAATAGCCACGCGATCCCCCCAAACCCTTCCTGGACACACGTGTTTCTCTGGAAGCTTCCTCCAAACTCTAGGGCCCCCACAGTAGACAAATTCCTGTTAGACCGAAAAGCTCTAGCATCGAAAGGACTTAAGAGGACGTACTGAAGGGAAATATTACCGGGACTGCAAGACGCATACTCGCTTAGTCTTCCCGTATCAGCCCCGGTCAATTACTTCTCATTGGTCTGAAGAACCGGAACGCAAATACCAAATCCGTCCGTAAATAAAATAAAACAAAATCTATAACCGCCACTAAACAAATAATAACCCGCCACATAAAATAAAAAGACCCTGCAGGAAGGGACATTTGTCCAGGTTCTGCAATTAGTAGGGAGAAAACAAACTCCCGCTATCCTTGATTTCGTTCCGATCACGAACTTGATGCTTAGGTTCATTCGTTAAATTTCATTATAATATAAAAACATTGATTAGCAACAAATGTTTAGAGGAATAAATAATTTTAACGATTTTTAATTTTTACGAGTGATCATTACAAAAGAATGAAGTCCGCAGAAAAAATTCTGAAGTTTTATTTAGATGCAGCGTCAAAAATACATGAGAATATGATAAAATTATCTGTGTAACAAAATTCATGTAGACAGACCATTGTTAATACTCGCAACGAAAGCCGTTTAGATAAATATGCGTCATCGCCATAAGAAAGACCGGGAGGGATAATATACAGCGACAAATTAATATTATCTTAATTTGACGCTTGTGTTAAACGGTGAATTATACAATCGGTACGGAAATTTATTTAACATTAACATATTGTAAGATTATTCTTATAATTTATTGGCTTTACAGTCTCAAAGATTCCCATGCTGGAGGGAGGTTGATGAGAAACGCTAATTGTTAAAGATGTATATATTTATACCTCATTAAACATTTATTCTTTGTAAAACAATGATGTCGATCGTTAAAATGTCTTAGTATGCTGATAAAACGTATGAAAATATAATTGAACTAAATAATCGTTGGAGAAAATGCTTCGGTCATCGCCTAATATCATTACGTATACGTAAGCATGTAATTAGCGCTGTTTTTAATAAAATTACCTTTCGATTTTTATTAATTTCTCCTCTCGTCATTAATTGTATTATGTAGTTTGGTAATTGACACGCTTACTAATTTTGTACAGAGTTTGGAAATATTGTACTTCTTCCCTCCAAAACACCTTGGAAACATCTTTCTTTTAATGCTTATTCATTTTTTTTTATTCTTTTGAACTTCTTCGTGGTATAAATTTTTGTACTAAATAACGCTTTAGCCGGATGTGTTAGGATTTTGATGCGATATATGACTCCGTCGACTTCAGAAAAAAGGGTGACGGTTCAGTGTTGATTTGGCGATTGCGGTTACCTTGTTCTTAAAAACTCTAGCGATTCCCAAACACGCGAGCTACAATTGCTTTACCAAATTACGTTATACGAATCCACAGCCATAAAAAGACTTAATAAAAAAAAAAGTTAAATTTAGTAACATTAAATAAGAAATAATAGAGAACGACTTAATAAATATTAATTTTTTGTTACAGACTTAAAAAAAAAGGAGCTTTAGATCGGCACTTTTTTAATGAATCTTCGCTGGTGGTCCCGTTAAATTTATCGCTTATATTTAGCGACTTAGATTTTTTAAACGAAATAAAATATAAATCACGATTTCAAATTGATACATAAAATATAACGACCCAAAATCTCGGTTGAGTTTGTTAATGGGCAAAATCGGATCATGGGGATGGAAATGAGTGTGTTTTTTTCGAAAAAAACAAAATATCGCTGTAACTTTCTTATTAAGTAAAATATCGAATTCGTTTAAAGTTTCTACTATTCTTTGGATAAGGGCCTTAAACTTATGTAAGTAAAAGGTTTTGATATCACCAACCATTGACCCAGGGGGTGGAAAAAATGGGGTTACGAAGACAAAAAAATCATACTTCCCTTAGTAGGCACAGTATCGAGTCGGTTTAAAGTGGTCCTCGAAACATTACCTAAAACTTGTGTCTGAAATAATTTTTGATTTGACCAACCCTTGGCAAGGGGTGACCAAAATGTTGCTAGAATTTTAAGAAAATGGGGCTTGTCGTATACTAAACATGTGAAACTTTTTTCGAATGCAACCATTGTCATATTGAGTAAATTTGAAGTTTTTCTTAACTTTAAGTTGGAAATCTTTTTTATCCTCTACGTAGTAACAGTGAAATCTACTTCCACCTTCCGGCGTGCAGAAAGGGATTTTTTTTTTATTGTGTTTTAAACTTATTTTAAATAAGTAAATTTACAAAATAAAAGAAAAAACGATTTCAAAAATTCTACTAAAAATTGCACTATTTAATTCTTTTAATTTTGATTTTTTTTTTGTCGGCGTCGTCTTTAAAATTGGTAAATTGTTGATGCTGTTATTCTTATATTGAGAATTGTTATTTTTAGTTTAGTATGCGTACTTCAAAAAGTTGAGATGTTTAGAGTAATTGGAAAAATGCTATTTTTCATCGTTTAATGTGTTTTTTAAAAGCGTTTTATTATTTTTCTGCGGTTGCTTTTTTAATCTAAATAAATAATTCCCAGTCTCTCCAGTAAAAATGTGTGTAATATCGGGTTGTTCGAAACGAAACTGTGCGCCATTGTATAGAAAAATTTAGTTTATTTCGTTTTATAATAGTGATAGAAATAAAAATAATAAAGCGATGAATATTTACCTACAGGAAATGATCAGTATTCCCGCTATACCAGCTATGCCAGAGTACTTTTCAACGTGTTTGAAAATACACGCCGAATTAAAGGAACGATTGCATTTTCAAATTCAGTTATGTTATTTTTTAGTTTATCCAGATTATGAGGACCGTTCTTGTCAACAGATCTTTTTACTGCTGTAAATAAAAAAAATCTATATGTTTAAGATCTGGGGATCTCGATTAGCAGAAATTCTTTGTGTAAAGGGTAAAAATTATTTTTTTATTTTTTTTTTGAAACCCAGAAATTTTTTTAATTTCTCTGTAACAAATTAAGATATCAATTTGATTTTCGTTGTGTATAATCTTCATGTGAATATTTCAAAAAACCTTGAAAGAATTGAAGAAAGGTAAGCAAATTTTGAACAATGATTACAACCTTTCCGCATTTCCGGCTATACTAAACGACATATTGACAATATTTGGGCTTGCAAACACTTTTAAGATAAATATCCAAAAACCATTTTCGGGTTTTTTTATTTTGATTTTTTTAAGGTGCGCGATGATGCACTGGGGGCTGGCTCAACCAATACAGCCACTGCCACTAATACTGTATGTACGACGTGACTGGGTGGACCTGCGTTCGGTTCTTGACTAAAAAAACATAAAATAAAAAAAAAAATTGACCTTGACGGGAAACGCATGTAACTATATAGCGGGGACGAAGCCGTGACGAGGATGCTTTTAAATATATATTTTAAAAAGTATATATATATATATATATATATATATATATATATATACACCTACCTACCCACACACACACACACACACACACACACACACACACACACACTACACAAAACAATTCTCGACTGGTGCTTCCGGGTAACACTTAATCACAACAAACTATTCATTGCAACAGAAAATATATATTTTTGATTATTAGAAATCAAGTAACATGAGAAGTTTCCGAATCGAGAGATTTTTTAATAATCTTGTTTATTATAAACATTTTACCCCATTAATTGCTTTGAATGTTGATTTTTTAAACATTTTTTCCGGTTGATGAAAGAATGACCGAAACGATTTTAATGAAAATAGAAAGATGAATTGATGTCGGTTTTGTAACTATTATTTAAAAAAGAAAATAGTTACATATTTACAGGAATCGCTAAAATATGAAAGGTTGATTTTAGTTTATTCCCTGAAGATTTTTTGAATATTTTTGCGAAGGAGAACATTTTTTAACGAAAGTATCATTTTTTTTTAGCTGAGAACTTATCCTTACACCTTTTTATTTTTATTTGTGATTCGCTTATTAAACTTTTTATCAGAACCCAATTCGTATTCAGGATATTTTAATTTCCTGAATACTTATTTTGCTTTGGAAAAACAAAAACAAAACGTGAATAAAAGAAAAAGTGACTAAAAGTCAAAATAACGTTTATAGAAAACAGTCGACATTTTGTTAAGGTTACTTGCTGATTAGAAAATAACGAAGTGGGAAAAAGTCGGGTAAATTCTGTTACTGTGTTTCTTTCTTTCTATACTTAGATAATCCGTATCGTTTATTTTTTTTTTCTCCGGCCGAACCTTTTAGTTCCTGATAGATATCATTTCGTGTTAGGTCGTCTATTATTTCTATCTTTTTTCGGTTTCGGTTCTCTCTTTTTTTTACTTTCTACTGATCTTAGCATCGTTTTAATCGATCCTTCATTAATTTTATATCCCAACTAATCGATCTTCTTCTTATCACAGCTGAATATGTAGTTGTTTTTTAAGAAATCTACTATCATTAAAAAACGGCAGAAAAAATAAAGATAAAGGCCATATTTTATCAAGTTAAATTTTTTCTAGATTTTTTTATCAAATTTAAGGAGTTTTCAAAATATACCTTTAAAAGGACAAAAAATTAATGTTTTTATATTTTTTGTCCTAAAGCCGGTCGTTGGGTCGCGTCCATTTCCCTTCTTTTCTATTTACAGGTTTTTTTAGATCTTCATAAATTTTTACGCTTTTCTACTACCCTTTCTGCTTTGCAGCACGTTTTACTGTCCTAGCACTATTTTAATTAATACTTCCCCGGTCGGCTTTCCTATTCTGAATCGTGATTAAATTTCTATTCTTATTCACTTTCCGCATTACTTTTTCATTCTGTCTGTCCATTTAATTTTCTTGACTCCTAAGTTGCATTTCAAATGCCTCTGCCTTTATACTTTCTACGTTTCATATCCTTAACAGAAGTGCACTGCAGACGTAATACTTTACAAGCCTATTTTTATCCAAATCTTAACTAAATCATATTTTAGATAACTTTTATCGCCTTTTCAGACTTTTATTAACAGCAGAACAAAATGTATAAAATAGAGTAAAACGTTTTGCGTTATATGTACTGCCGATTCGTAACTTTCTATCTTAAACTAAACTATGTGTAAAATATATATATATATATATATTTTATTATTGTCAGTTTTAATTTTATACTATAAAAAGTGTTAAATTTTAAGGTTTATACGAATGCCGGATAACCATTATACGACATCATCGCCAGGTTATTCTAATTCAAAAATACTTTTTATAATGACCAATTTAATTCTCCTTATTTCGAGATTATGCGATTCGGGAAAGCTGCCCTCAATATTTTCATTGCCGTAAGAGTCGGCTGGACTGTGTCATCGTCTTGTCGGAATCATACTTTTTATGAGCCTAGCCTGTAAGGGTCGGATATTAAAAAGTCCTGTATCGTTACTCTATATCGGTCGCTATTAACTGTAATCGGATTTTCTTGCCCGCTTTCAAAGAAATACGTTTCTGTGATATTTCGGGACGTCACAACGTATTAGCCTTTAGTTTTGATAGAGAATCGATGATCTCAGCATTCAAATTTAATAGCCCTTCACAGTAACTAGGATATGTTTGAACATCAGCGGACTCGATTCATGAACCACCTGAACCTTTTAAGGGAATAGATGTAAATCGATTAGCGATATTGTGCGGGGACGATCTGCTGATACCGTAAAGTGCGGAATTGGGTTGTCTTGTTAAATATGTTTATAATGTCTCTTGCTCATTTTCATTAGTACGGGTATTGTTTTTCAAAGATCCACTTGCTTAGGATCTTTCCGTAGCGGTGTCCGTTTACTTTTCTCGTCCGTTTACTGTCGAATATTCCGAGCAGTAGGCACATGAAAAGTATCTTCTTTTAAACTCCCTGAGTTGCGTTAATTAATTCATGTTGCGCCGCATTGCTGAGGAATATATGATTCATTTAAACATTTGTTTAGTTCCTTTGTAATAATCTGACAAAAATAAAAGACTTTTCTACATAAATTAACGTTGTAAAATCACAAAATTATACCTTGCCATTCGTTGAAAATTATTTGGTGTTGCAGTGCACAGTATCCACAGTTTCTTAATTTTTTTAAACAAATTTCAATTACAGTGATCATCCGGAAATGAAGCCAGTTCAGTGATTAGCGGATATTAAAGTAGTGACCCTAAACCCTGCGAGGAGGCATGTTAGAATATTATATAATGCCTTAGGCCTCGAGACTGTGGAAGAATTCTATCTCGCATTTTTTTATCTTCTTGCTTTATGTTGAACCGAGAACATATATTATTGCCCGATATCAGGTCACGATAATAGCCCTGGAAATCAATAAAATATGCTGTCATTTTTGATAAACCATTCGTTTTATCATACAGTAAGTAGAGCATAAGTCGTTACATTCCTTCAATTTTTATTATTTATTTTTTTAACTTTTATTCGCAACCTAATACTGTACTAGCGAGCGTAACATTATGTAACAAAACTATTAAATAAAAACTATATATATATATATATATATTTAAAGATATTTTTTGGAGGGGGGATAAAGTTTAGAAGAAAAATACTATTAAACAAATATATAAATATATTGAAATACGAAAATTTTAAAATCTAGAGTTTACAAGCTAATGGAGGTGATCTTGCTCTTCTTTTCGACCTTTTGATAAAATTGGTGGTTTTGCCTGGCGTCTCAACAATTGATAATTATGAACAGATAATTTGAACTAGAATATTTATTATAACTGTTGTAGAATATCTTCTGCAAAGGAATTTTGTGATCAGAATGTAATGTGCGATTGTGATTATAAGTGATATGGAAACTTGAGAAAATTGAATGTCTCATCCGGGTCGATTTGAATAGAATAATGCGATAATTTGTTTCAAATTGATGGGGAATTTGGAATCGATAAAGCCGGTTCGTCCGTAAAAGAAAGTCGTTTCGTTTAGATTTTAGTTCATTTAAGTTTTTTATTTTTCTATGAACCCCTTCCCACAAAATTATATAGACCACTAAAAAAAAATAGAACTGGGCGTGAAATTCTAAAAATATGATGTATTATAATTTAGAAACGTTTTGAAAATATCAATTTTTTAGCGTTTAAAGAATATTTTATTACTAAAAATCCTTGCCCTACTTTATAATCATATAACTAGTGCATAAATATAAATATTAGATAAGATTTATGCTTTATGTTACAAAAACGCATAAAGAAGTAATTTACTCATCGGTAATTTTTTTTGTTATTTTACTCAGTAGAATAAAATATTCTTTTAAAATCAATCTGGTTTTATCGTTTGGATCGAGGATGACTACTGAGAGAAAAAACTGTGCGTTGTAAAAATCGAGTTTGGGCCAAATTGAACTTTTTAACAGAAACTAAATTTGTGGATCTCGATACGAATTTTTCTAAAAGAAAATTTTACATCTTTTAACCCCTAAGAAAATCCTGCGAATATATTAGAAAAATCTTTGTTATAATTCTGATTGATGAAATATGGGTAACGAATTCTATTTTGTTAAGTAAAATAAAATATTGATGTCTTGAAAATGATAAGCGTTAAAAAAAAAAAGAAAGATAAATAAAATATTACAAAGATTGTAAAAGAAGAAAACAAAAAATATAAAAGATTCAATCGACATAACTATTATTTTTAAAAACTAAGTAAAAATAAAAACTACTTACTTAGATCAAATAAAAAAAAAGATACGCTGAATAGTTATTCAAATTAATTGGTAAACAAGATAATGTTAAAAAATATTACTGTTAATGTAATGTTAAAAAATAAAATATTGTTAATATGATTAAGCGATATTATAATCACATTGTTGATCGTTTAATGTATTGTAACTTGATTTTTTATGAAATAATGAAATATCCAATTTAATTTTTACCACACTTCGTTCTTTCCGGGATGAAGCGGTCATGGATTTATGTATGTACTTAAGCTGTTTGCATAATGGTTGCAAACGACGTGTTACCAATCGCTCATGAAACAGATTCGGTCGTTATAAATTTAATAAGCATCTCGTGCCGGACTTAACGAGGAAATAAGACTTGTGTCGGTTACCCGTTGATTCCATTCGGCCGAATTTATTGCAAACCCGGTTTTACAGTAGTTCGGCTCTAAAGTATGCTCACCACAGAGATATCGAACTTGGAAAAATAATGACATTATTTAAAATAATACTTAATTATTTTAATAATCTATCTTTTTCCAATTTTTACATGACTATTTATGTATGTATGCTAAACCGTAGCAACTCAAAGGCTGAACCGATTTAGACGTATGATCCCGCGTTGGAATCCCTACGTTATTGTTAGCATCATTGGCTGTATAAATATATATATATGTACGTGTGTGTGAGAATTTATTTAAATAAATTAAAAAAAATTGGAAAAAAATATACTATAAATTATACGAAATTGCCAACCGCATGGTCTTTAATTATTCTGTATTAAAAGCTACGTTTGTCAGCAATGTTGTTTTTTGGCAGTCGTATTTTTTAATATTTATCATTTGTTTTCAGTAGTTTTAACAGTTTTAATTTGAAAATATAATGATCTTAGATTTTCACCAGAACGTAAAAATTGCATTTAATACTAATAGATCTTTACGGTTCGCCAAAATATGTTAATTTTTTTTATCCTAACAACCGATCAGTTAATCTGTCCGACGGAAATCGGAATACTTGACGAATATCTTGGTCTTTTGGTCATACTTGCCTCATATCTGTTACAGGCCGAGAACTTTCCGAATGGCCCTAGTAGTAAAGATTTTATATTAAAAATATTTGATGTATAATATCTTTATCCCCGAAATTTCGTAATTAATAGATTAATTTTTAGTTTTAACTTATGTTATAAGTAAAGTATTACTATTCGGTTTCATTCTAACTTTTCTTTAAGTAAAAAAAGAGGGGTAAATATAATCCTTTAGTAATTCCTGACATTTTTTCACTATTTTAATTCAGCATCGTTGTTAATCAGAGCATCGTTAAACAGCTAATGTCAGCGATTAGATTATAATTATGCGCAGGCGGAGCGGCAGTATTAATCTCTCATTAGTTTGTATGTAGCATCGGTTGGAAAACTCACTCGATAATGCTCCCGTTACTTTTCCGCGCCGGAAGTAAGAAATCCCAGTTAATAAATCTCGGAGTGGGATGCTCGTTAGTCTAAAAAAATTGGGTGTGTACCGTTTTCGGCAGTGGCTGGTGTTACACAGCAAGTTGTCTGCAATTGTTTGATTATACTTTAATATGAAAGCTAAATTTTATTTCATAGTAAAGGTAATGCATATTAGAGTATTAATCTTGTCGATTTATTTATTGTATCTAGGTTAATTTGTGAGAAAAAACTGTAATCGGTTTCGAAATTAGTAGCTACGTAATACAGTATTTGTTGTGCGTTGTTAATTAGGTAAGTGTTTTCTTAATGTCCGCTTCGTATGTTAATATTCATTTACCAAATTAGCTTGGTGAAATGAAAAAGCTATTTTCATCGTTTTATTTGTTCATATTAACAGCTGCAAGATTATTACTGTTTTTTTATTTTTATTTCAAGTGGTAGCATCGTTTTTTTCTGAATCTTTGAAGATAACTTCAATTTCATATTTGTTTTTTTTTGTAATAAAAAAGTCATAATTCGTGTATGAGTCGAGTTGTAGTGCTTTAAAGGATATCCGGATTTGTAATTATCGTCTAATGATAGGAAAATATTCGTTGACGGTCGATTATTTTTTATTCTACAATTATTTCATTCTGTTAATTTGTTTTGTTTGGTATCTGAATTTTCATTCGATTATTTTTTTCGTCTCAAAATATTATCACCGTTTATAATAAATAAATTATTAACATAGTCTTTCAGCGAAAAAGATTTAAATAAACCTTGATCGTTTTAATAGGAAACTACTCATTGTATCTATTATCAAAGTCATTCACAGAATATGTCAGCATTTCTCCGTCGGTTATCATTTTTTTAATAGATTGTTAATAAGTAACTCGAGTTAAAAAAATACGCAAATATTGGAATACAATGAGATATCATTCGCTTCAATTTTTTTCGTTTAATTTTCAACAAAATGCTTTCCCTTGCGAATTTTATTATCACAGAAATTTCACCGACCGTATAAAAAAATAATTTTATTCGTAACGTCTTTTTTAACAGATCACTTTGAAACCAATTTTACCTGTTAAATATAATTTGAGTTCATTTTTTCTTTTTTTATCAAAGCGCTAATTAGTTAAGTAACAAAATTAAAAAAAAATCATCATAATAATATGAATACATCATTCACTGTAAAAAAATATTACATTTAATTTGGTTATTAAAAGCTTGTACCGTAACGGCATATCAATAGACTATCCTAAAATGGTTAGCCCTTGTAATATAGATTACTTTAATATTTACAAGGTAAGATAATTCAAATTAAAATTAATTTTTCCTTAATCCATTCTCAACAGTCTTAACTTTTAATTTTTATAACTGAAAATTAAAAAAGGTATTACTAGGGATTAAAATCCAGGTCGGAAACTCTTTCTAATTTGCCTATGATCCTGTCGGTTAGCTCCAAGTTCTTGAAACAAGCATAAGAATTTTATAAAAGAAAAAAATTGCTTTATAGTAGCATAAAATTAACAATTTCGATCGTAAATTCTGGAAATAGTCGATCCGTTTTTTAAAAGTGAAAACGATTTGCCAGGCTGAGATGTATCGACAGCTAATAAAATCGAACGGAGATGTGTGAAGGTGGCAAATGTAGGGTAACGCTGTCATTATAATATAAATACATCGTTCACTGTAAAAAATATTTCATTTAATTTGGTTATTAAAAGCTTGTACCCTAACTGCATATCAACAGACTATCCTAATTATATGTCGAAGGGAGTACAATTGTCCTATCTATCATTCACCTTAACTTTTGGGACAAAAAAAAACATTCCAACGGTTGATTATATGCTCGCGAGAAAACTATCAACCCTGAAAGGTATTTGGAAGAGATTACACCGCGCTTTACAAAACCATCGGCGTAGCCTGTGTACTAAAGAGTGTGTCAGCATGTGGTATTTTATACTCGGCTCTGTTAAAAGGGCCGAGGAGAACCACTTACATCAAATTCTCTACAATAAACATAACACTATTGTTTAAACGCCAAAGCAGTTTTCGGTAATTTGTTTCGGATCAGATCGTCGTCGACAATACATCCTGAAAGCATGTTATACGGATGCGCGGTATATGATAAAGGGCGTCCTCACGTCTTTCAAAATATTGCCGAACGTGTGCAAAAGTTTCAATACGAGATAATGTATCTTCTTAGATACAGTACGGATATGCTATCGTCCGGCTTTAGCCGTTTCCTAAAATAAAAGGGAATTTTTGAGCGGAAATACCTGCATACTGATGACGACGAAAACCGATCGATACAAAGGACAAGCAAAACTTTAACGATGGGATAGTCAGGCTCGTTCTCCGATCTCATAAATGCTTGCCGCCTTTCGGGATTTAATTGAAAAAAATGTTTAAGACTTTTTTATTTTATTTTACCAGTTAAATAAATTGGTTATCGGTTCCGGAACAAAGGATTCTTATTTAAAAATGACCCTCGAATATTTTGTTCTAAAATAATAAATGTAGACTTTATGATGTTTCATCTAATCTAAAGTTTATTAAAAGAGATTAAAATAAATATTTCAAATTAAAAAAAAAAAAATTGTAAATTTCATATTAATTAGTAAGATTAAAATATTAGTAGTATAGAAACCTTACATACTGGGTCCCCCGTTACCGCACCCATTGACCCTCTTTCCAGTTAAATTTTCACCACGAAAGCGTGTAGTAACAATTCTGTATTATAAAAAATAAAAATTAACAAATAATTAAAATTTCATGAAATAAACTAAGTATGAAGGTTGTTTTATTACTTTGCCGGTTAACGGTGAGTAAGCCACTATATTTTCATATATTAATAAATAATACGCGATTGTATTGGGTTTAAAATTCTCTTCAACTTCAATATTAATTTTCAAATCAATAATACCCATTTTTATCGATTCATCTTGTCGATGAGCAATCAATCAGGATATTTGTTTTTATAATCTGAATATGTATATGGTGAATCTGTAATTTTAGAAACCTTACATACAAGGCCAGGCCGACCAGTCTTGAGCACAAGCCACTAACCTAGAACCTCGGGTTTTTTTCACGAAAGCGACCTCCTCTTTTTGAACACGAAAGAGCGTATTTACTCCAAAAAGCACAGCAAAACACGTCTCTTTCTCATTTCAATAAATCAATACATTAAAGATTGGCCTAGAACCTACCTCATATACATATAAGATAACGTCATTAGCTGTCTCAATAATAAAAAAAAAACAATCTACAACCTTTATCATTCCGCTTTTGTTGAAAGTAATGATGCCCGATATTTTTTTCAAAACATTGTTGTAAATTTAAAAGTGATCAGAACTGTTAACCGAGTGGTTACTAGAAAATAAAAACTTATTTCTATTTTATTTCATCATCAAATACAAAAAATATTGTGAGAAAAGGGCGTATCTCGAGAATGGTTGGACTAAGACGTATGAAACTAGCGGCTACCGTTCCAGGAAGCTGGAAAGTTCTATTTTGGTTGTCTTTCAAAATCGTGTTAGAATTGGCCTAGGACGCACCGTTTTCGAGATACGCCCTTTTTTTTATTTATGATATGTTAAACGGTTAATAAACTGACATTATAGACATTAAAAAATGATTATTGTTTACATTAAAAAAGTAATCAAGGATATATTACACTATCGCTGAAAGTAACGATGACCAAATATCATAATAAAATTTACATTTAATAATGGTGATTGCAGTTAAATTTCACAATGTAAGATTGGATTCGATGAGAAGTTAATAGTAAAACAGTGGTTCCCTTTGTAGTTGAAAAATCATTATTAGTAGTGACGGGGGGATCCGAAAGACAGCATCAAACTATTCAATGAATAAAACACCTTAAACATATGTTTTACTATGAATTTTTGAATAAATCAACTGTTTTAACACGTAAATTTAACCTGACTCCTAATACTCATTTATCCGAATACTAGAGTTGTTTTCTATTACTAAGTAATTGTAATTATCTAAAAAAAAACTATTTTTAGTTACAAACATTTCGTTTAAAATTTTGGATGGAAATAATTATTTCGGAAATAAATATATATTTTATTGTCGATTATTCGAACCTTCACGATTCGTTTCACATTAAGGCAATGGCCTGAACATTTTAATATTAATTCGCTTATTTCTAGAAAATAATTCATTATCTGATTCAGAAATGCAGTACCTTAAAATGTATTACAGTATACTCTTCTTTAGTGATCCTACGCTTTCCACAAACTTTTTCTTAATAACATAATGACTTTGAGTAGTTAATAAACTGAATTCGAACCCAGGGCCCGGTCTCTAGCTTTCTTTTTGCGAAAAACATACCTTCTTTTTTAATGATGTCAGGGAATTAATTCTTCTCATTGTTTATGGCTGTCAATCATTCATTAGAATAATTGTCTTTTTTATTTTCAATGAAAGATAGATATTAACAATAGCATTGACCTTTGATCTCTATTTAATGTAAATATAATATGTGGCACTTTCTTTATTTTATTTATTTATTATTATTATTACAATAATATAAACTTTACAATTTATCGAAAATATTAAACATTTTTGCAGTTTTATATAATAATTAAAATTTTTTAAATTAATATTTATTGTTAAAATCATTAAATTTATATACAACAAAATTATGTAAAGATGGTGGGAAACGATGTGAAGATTGGTTTCGTAATAAAGAATCTAAAAAAAAATTGATAGAGTATTTTGCTTCCCCGGATCTGCGGGACCAAAATAATTCATATAAACTCGTTTCAAAGGGTACAAATCCACTAGATTTAGTAATTTCTGGTTTGTAGATGAAAATAATATAATATTATTACAATAATTTAAACTTTTCAATTTATAGAAATCTTTGGTGATTTTAAGCTAATTATTGATACAAATACAGGTTTTTTAAAGCGACAAAATTATGTCAAAATGGAGGGGAAAGAATTTAAAAATTGGTTTCGTAATAAAGATTCAAAAGAATTAATTGGTGTTGAGAAAAATTAGTCGGCTCGAATTCGACAACAAAATATCCTATATAAAGTGAATCCAAAGGGTAAAAATCCATTGGATATGCTGATTTTTTTAATGGAACATAATTATGTAAAGATTGTGGAAAACAATTTTTTCATCGGTGTAAAAATAAACAATCTAAAGAATTAATCCAGAAATTTTGGCTACTCGGAATTCCGATGAGCCAAACACTATACATGTGTAGTTAGTTCAAAAGGTAATAAAAATCAATTAGATTTACTAATTTCTGGTATATATGTTTATAAAAAATTGTTATTTAATATTGCTTTGTGGATATCAAAAGAGTTTTATGACAAATGTTATGATATAATAGAAGATTACTTTGTTAAAGATTTTAAGTCATATAAAGATGATATTGCTCAGTTACATTCAAAGTTGCAATATACAGAAAATAAGCGAGAAGAATTGAGAATTGAAAATAATAAGATGAAAATTTAAAACAAGTAAAAATATTTAAAATCATTTTTTATTTTTGATGAAAAAAAATTTTATTTTTATATAGAGACAAAATGAGTTTAATAGATGTGTGTTATGAACATATAAAAGACAATTATTCATATGGTATCTTTGGTGATTTTAAGCTAATTATTGATACAACTACAGGTTTTTTTAATGCAACAAAATTATGTAAAGATGGTGGAAAAAAATTTAAAAATTGATTTCAAAATAAACAATCTAAAGAATTAATAGAATCATTTGGTGGCCCGATTTCGGACCTCCAAATTAATTCATATAAAATTGTTTCAAAGGGTACAAATCCGCTATATTTAGTAATTTCTAGTACTTATTTAAGGGAGGAATTAATTTTTAATTTAGCTTGTTGGATCTCAAAAGATTTCTATAAAAATGCTACAAAATTATAAAAAATTATTTCCTCAAAGATTTTAAGTCATATAAAGATGATATTACTCAGTTGCATTCAAAGTTGCAATATATAGAACAGGTGCAAATCGAAAGTAATACACTTGAAGATGAAAATGTAAAAATAAGTAAAAATATTTAAAATCATCATTTTATTGTTGTTAAAAAATTATCGTATTTATATAGAGACAAAATGAATTTAATAGATGTATGTTATGAACATTAAAAGAAAAAAGAAAAAGAACCAACTATTCATACGATATCTTTGGTGATTTTAAGCTAATTATTGATACAAATATAGGTTTTTTTAATGCAAAAAATTATGTCAAAATGGGGGAGAAAGAATTTAAAAATTGGTTTCAAAATAAAGAATTAATTTATTATTATTCAAAAACATTTGGTAGCTGGAATTCCAACCACCAAAATATTATGTATAAAGTCCATTCAAAGGGTACAAATCCATTAGATTTGCTGATTTCTGGTACATACTTAAGACAAGAGTTCATTTTGAATTTAGCATGTTGGATATCAAAAGAATTCTATGATAAATGTTTTAAAATGACACAAGAGTATTTCATCAAAGATTTTAAGTCATATCAAAACGATAATATTCAACTACATTCAAAGTTGCAATATATAGAAATCGAAAATAAGAAACTTGTAGATGAAAATTTAAAACGTAAGTTGCAAATTAATGAATTAAAGGGTAATGTAAAAAAAAAAAAAACTGGCTACATTTGATCCACTCGAGGAAAGTGATAATTGTGTTATAATTTTAGATAAAAATAAAGATGACGAAGAGTATAAATATTATGCTATTCGTGTTTTATAACACAGTTATCACTTTCATCTAGATGTGAATCTGCGGTTACAGTTCGACATTCTTTCCGCACAAAGTTTAATTGCGGTCATCCGAGTGACAGTTAATTGGTCAATGCCATAATCGGTTTGAAATCACCAAATGTCTGTGAAGGGATGATTATGGGGCGATCGAGGGTAACTGAAGAAAATGTTGAACTTATCAGGGAGTTCTGTAATTGTAAAAATTTGTTAAGAAGGGTAGCCGCGAACTAGTAATGCCGATGATGACAGTGTGTAATGTTTTAAGGAAAGGTTAACGTATATGTCCGTACCGTTTACAACTGTTACAGGCTTTGAAGAGTACTGCCTACGCGGTGTGTGCCGATTTGCGATGAAATGCAGCTTGAAGATGAGGCTTTCTTGATTGTATTGTGTTTAGTGATGATGGGTCAACAGTTCATCTTAGCGGTAAAGTTGAGGTTAAGCAAATCCCCTTGAATCTTACAATGTGAAAGGGACTCCCCAAAATTATACGTTTTCTGTGCAATATCTCGACGGCAGGTTTACGGGAGTTTCTTTTTCGTTGAAGCGAGTGTAACAGGAGTTGCTTAATCGGATATGCTGTGTATACGTCTCTTTCTGCAACCACTTGATGCAAGAATTTTATTCGGCAACAAGATATTACATCTCCTCAGCGGCATAACTCTATACGAGATCGGTTGAATGACGTTTCCTCGGTTGTTGGATCGGTCGGTACGGACCCGATTAGAGGGTTTATTTGCGGTTGCCTCCAAACTGATTTTCTGTTTTTGGGTTTTTGTAAAGGATCTCGTAAATGCGCCTCCGCTACCAATTGATTTACTAGATTTAAGCATACAGAATTGAATCAGCTGTCGCTTCCATTACTCCAGACTTGCTGGTTAAAGTATGAACGAACTCTCCTATCGGTGAGATGTATGCCGAGTGTAGAAAGGTGCTCAGATTAAATACTTTTAGGGAAAACTGTAAGAGTTACTCTTTCATTTCATTTATGATTGATTACTGTAAGTCAAAGTTAAGAGATATAAAATAGTTTTAAATTCCGATATTCTTTTTTGTACACCAGTATTATGTATTTCTATCTGGAATGTTTTTTTTAAATTTTATTTCGCGTAAATATAAAACTGTCGGAAGAATTTTTAGGCGTCAAAAGTTAAACTTAAAAACTGAAACTTAGTTCTGCGAACGTTTTGAAGTAGTCCCAAAGTCGAGAGTTTAATTAGGCGGAATAAATATAAAAACATCGATAACAAGCTAGGTGTTCGTTTTAGACGATGTCTCTAAAAACTTAATTTCTGTCGGCGAAGAAAAATGTATGCAGTATATATTAACGATCGTTTACAGGATCATGTATTGTAACATGCAGTAATGTTGGTGCTAAATGCGAGCAGAGAAAAATAATTTTACGTCTGTCTATTATATCTAGGATGTCTATTTTCTTGGATACTTACTTAACTAAGACTAGGGTCTCTGTTTTAGCGAACGGGTTTAGCGGTGTTAATACATGAATTATTATTCAAATAATATTTGAATAATAATAATATTATTATTCGAGTATGTCATTTAAATGACATAGAACTTAGGTGAGTGCAAATTTTAATTGAGGAATTCTACCGTAAGAATTCAAATTGTACTTATTAGAGTTACCGCAAAAGGTAACTGAATTTTTACTTGGGTTTATTTTACTGAAATTATACACGGGCTTTTAATAATTAAATATTTGTTTATGCTCGCGTGCGAGTACATTATGTAAATACAGGTAAGCCCACTTATTAATAATAAATAATTTTCTTTTTTTTATTATTCTCTTTACTCGCAAGGACATGAGTAAGTCGGGCTCATTTTAAAACTATAGCAGGAAATGCTCAAGGCAGTTATGTGTGTATGTAATCAACGCGTATAACCTTCACGTATGTTGTGTTGTCGATAGGCTTGTTTCGTCGTCGTCGTCCGTTGTCTCTGTGAACTTTAACCTCCTTTTTTCCCCTTAATTGATGATTATAATAATGGTAATAGGAAGTCGACTCCGAATGTGCATATTTATATTGTTTTTATTCCTGTTCGTTTTCTGTATTATGAATAAATTTTTTTATATTTTCTTTTACGTGAGAAATGTTACGTATTATGTAAAAATCATATGTACGATAAAATAATTTTAACTTAAAAATTTTTTTCATGTATTTTTATTCGTAATCTCCGCTTTGATAGTATAGGTTTTTTTTTTTAATTTTCAAGATAACTGTTTCGGATCGCTACGAAAAATATGACGTAAGAATTACAAGCCCTTAATTAATTTTATTTGTGTGGAGTATAATATTTTGTCTCTGTGAAACGGAGACGATAGGAAAAGTAGAAGATCAGTTGAGCCGATAAAATTCAAAATGAAGTCTTAAAACGAACAGGAGGGGACATAAATTTGTGGCTCCATCTTATAAAGAGATTAACCAGGTCAGTGGGTCGTATATTAAACGTACAGGTTGAATTAATTTGGTAATGGAAGGATCTAGTATGTAAAAACTGTATAGGAAAAAAGATCAGGATTTATAATATAAAAAAGATAACTGAAGACGTAGGATATAATTATTTGGAGGTTAAAAGAAAGAAACAAAGAATCAATCATACCTTCGGCCAAAAAACTTTTGAATTTGATGAGAAGTTAGAAAATATTTTTAATAGGATTTAAAAGTTTTACTTTCTCGACAGCAGCTGCAGCAGGTATAGCTGTAAGGAAAGTATGGTAATCGGTCAGAATTTTGGATTTGGTGGTTTTGGTAAATCTCGACGTTTCGTGACCGAAAAGAACCGAAAATTACGTAGAAAATTCCGGAAGGATGTACGTGAACAGGTATGTATAGTTAGCCTGTGTTTTATTAAATATCTTCGGACTGCCTGAACATTAAAATTTGAATTCCGGCCCAAATATTTCTACATACGGAGCAATGATGCCGCTAGATTTTGAATTTAATGAGACAGTGGTGGAATATTTACCGCCATTTTAAAATTTCAGCGTTTTATGGGATTTTCCTAGGAACTTGAAATTTCGAACATTGTTTGTACTAAATTAATTGTTTACAGTACTGAAAATTTAAGAGTATCAAATTTAGGGGTGAGGCTATAATAAGCATAACTATTTTAAAGTCTTTGTTGTATATGTTTCCAAATAAATCGCTAAAATCTTATGAAACTCGGAAAAATATTCGTCTACGTATTGTAAGTTCTAACTTCTGAGAATTATTACTCCCGATCCGACAAGCGGATAAGGCAGTACCCGACCAAAATAATTGATTCTTTGAATATTTCAAAATCAGTTTAACCGTTAGGCAGTAAATTAGGCGAAAGTATTTATATGCATGAGCAAATACTTGCATGAACAAATATATGCATGAGAAATGAATTATATTAATATTTAGGCCTCTACAGACTATTGAGTTAGGCGGAACTGAATTTCATATTTTATTCGTTTTCTTATATCATTAAACAGATTTTATTTTAAAGCGCGAAATTAAAAAAAAAAAATAACCGTATAAGAGAATCGTATAAAGGATAGTATTAATTTTAAGGATTCTGGAGCACCATCAGGTAAAAGGGGTAAAACGGGACCTAGATTTTAAAAAACCTTTCATGCGTTGAAATAAAAATCTATCAAGGGGGAATCCTGGAAAGTTATGCAACTCTTCACCCGGAGTTTTTTTGCGCATTTCCCAATGGAATGATGTCGAATTAAGTTATCTAAGGTAGTATAAAAAAAATATTTTTTTTTAATCTTTGAATACATAATTCTGTAATGAAATGAAATAGCATAGGTCAACAGAAAAATTATTGTGGCATAATAAAATAGATAACGCTTGATATTTTACTGTTATGATATTATGAGACGAGTTAATTAAGCTTAATTCAAACTGAACTGCAGTTATAAACGCGATTTATTTGAAATAAGAATTAGTCTAAGTCCAGTTGACATCCTTTAAACGGCAAGATATTAATTTCAATGTAAATTACGTTATCAATAATTTTTTTTTCGTTTTCTGATTCTAATCCTTTGGAATTTCTTTTCTGTCCTGCTCAGTTATCTCAGTTTTTTGCTTTGAGTTCAAATTTTATGTATAACAGAAGCCATAAACTTTTATATTTCGTCTCTTTTCATTATTTATGGTACGCCTTTATCTCCTTAATTTTGGAATTATTTCTATTGTTATTTCGCGGACCGTTAAGTATTAGTTATTATCTGTTTATGTAAATTATCGGTGTACAAATAATTTTCATTGTCGATAGGAGAGTCGCTGTAATCCGTTTTAAGTTTTGTAGAATTTCCGATAATGCCGATATCTTGCGGTTAGCGCTTTCGGTGTGTATTGAATTCAGTTAACGGAAGAAACATGCGCGTAATACTAATAGCTTAAGTGCAAAAGCGTAGGTTTTTCTATTTCGTTATTTTAAGGGGAGGTTATGCAGTACAATCGATTACGGTCTTGTTAACTTCTCTTTAAACGTTTATTTATTTATTGATTTATCATACACGATTATTGTTTTAACGTTTATAAAGAAATTGTTTTAAAGAGGTTACCGGAATAAAATTAGAAATCAAAAACCGTTCACAGGAGTTTTGAAATTTAAACTGAATTAGTATACAATTTTCAGTATTATTAGAAATTAATTATTACTTAGTAATATTGATGTAGAAATAAACAAAAATACAAGGAAGAACACAAAAACTTACAAAACAGTGAAACGGAGGTCTGCACGTACAAAACTATACATACAAAAATGTATATATATATATATATATATATATATATAAATATACGTATATACAAGTATATAGTACTATACGATATACTTTACAAACCAGTTCTTATTGCAGGCGTAAAGCAAAAGATTAGCTGAAATTTAATGCACAGTCGATCATTACTCGCAAATGAAAAGAAATAGTCAGATGAAACAAATTTGGCATAAAGTTACATTTTATTTCTTACAAAAACTTTATTTTTCCACGTAGTCGCCATTTACAGTAACACATTTCTTCCCGCGGCGAACCGGTTTTCCTATTCCGTCAGTGAAGAATACTGGCTATCTTTGCTCGATCCACGACCTCACTGTGTCTTTCAGTTCATCATTCGTGGTGAAATGAATACCCTCAATACTCTTTAATTTTGGTAAGAAGTGAAAATCTCAGGGCGCCAAATTTGGTAAGTATGGAGATTGTGGCTTAGGTTCAAATTTAAACTTACTAGACCTCCTGGATATGTTTGGTCTCGCATTATCGTGTTGCAGAATTATCGGGTCCGTGGATCGTCGAACGCGACACACACGTCTCCTGAGGTGTTCTAACGTCTCTATGTAACGCAAAGAATTAACAATTCACCCAACTCCTGGTTGTCGGTCACGACTCGTTTTTGATATCCCAGAACACTGTCAAGGGAATTTTTTTGGAGAGTGTTGCGTTTTGAATTTTTTTATTGTGGCGCACCATAGTGTCGATATTCCGTGCTCTACCGTTTTTCTTCTGCGTCGTAATGATAGATCAGAGTTTTGTGTCTTGTCACAATATTGAAAAGAAACGTTGTCTCCTTTATCACGATAAATTTCAAAAATTGTTCAAACCATTTCTTTCGTTATTTTTTTGTTATATTCTGAGAATTTACTTCACACCCACCGCGAGCAGATTTTACAATAGGTCAGTTCAATAATGTGCTCTACTCTTTTCGATATGCCTATCTGGATTGGTGGCGACGCGTTGTGTTGTGATGCGATGGTCGTTTTGAATGGATTCATCCACATTCTTTTGGTGCTGCTCACCGGTCACAGAAACCGATCGACCGGTGCGTGGTTCATCCTCAATATTCGCTATACCGACTTGTGTTACACGTAAATTATTGCCCACCTACTCACAGTACCTCAATCGACAGTTTTATCACCATAAAAGGCTTTTAGTGATGATTAATGTCACTAGTGTTAACTTTCTCCAATATTAAAAATTTGATCGCTGCATGTCGTGTTAAACGCGTTGAAATAGCTGTCATAGTCGACTCCATAAAAACGGCTGACAGAAAGTAAGAGCTCATAGATCAACGATTTTGAAATTTTACTAGTCGGGGAATGAAATCACAAGATGACACCTATCGTTTTGCACAACATTTTATTCTTCCGTTACTTTCCAGTATCGCATTTCAGCCGCCTGTTCTGTGTGTGTGTGTGCGCGCGCGTGCGCGTGTTAAATATTTATATTTAGGAAATTATTACATGCAAGAAAATGCTAAATAATATATATTTTTTTTAGTTTTATTTTATTCATTATTTTCAAACATTTTTATTTATTTATCAGATACAGACAAGTCATTCAGTTCCCTATCTTCGAAAAAATTTAACTTTCTTTTGTTTTTAAAATCTTTATTCTCTCGAACCAAAAATAATTTTATTCGTCTTATGTAACACGTTGAATTTTTGATTAGCAGATGATTCATTGAACTCAGAAAGTGATGCGTGTGCAACTTATTCCTTACAACGTAAAAAATAGGTTCATTAAAATAAGAAATAAAAGTAACAAAAAATTTTTTTTATACTAAACCGTGTTTTAAAGTATACTTCAATCATACATCGACATAATTTATTTTTCTTTACACCAGTAGATGTTAGCATGCCGATTAAACTCTTTATATACTTTAACCGTAAATCAGTGATTTTACTTTATATTGCTATTATGTTATATAATTATTGAATGTCAACTTTTTACGTGTTTACACTTTTAAAATGTAAAATTACTTATTTTATAGAATAATCGAGTGGCTTTTAGCGTAATATTTTCAGTTTCATAACATCCTACAAACTTATCATGTTCTCCAGTTCGTCAAGTTGTTAAATTCATACTTACCGACCCATCTATGCCGGTCGTTTATTAATCTATGCCGTACATTTAATAACATTCGGAGATTTAACTATAAAATAATATCGACCGACGTTGCTCTTATTCCTCGATTAGTTAGTTCTCTTTTAAACTATCCAATTTTTTCAATTATCATTTTTCTTTAGATAAATGTGGAACAAAAAAAAGTGACCTTTATCAAAAAACGGTAATTCAATTTTATTTATTCGATGGTATGAAACGGATAGTGCAAATCAGTAATATGTACAAATCCTACAAGTTATTAATGGTCAAACAGTAGTGTTTGTTGATAATAGATTATTCTCTATTGAAGAGGAGAGGGAAAAAACCTTTTCCGGCTGTATTTAATCTCATCGTTGTTTAAAGGTAAAGGGAACTACTACTACTGTTGCCAGTGACAAACATGTTACTGTATTATTTGCCACTACTTTATACAAAAAATTTAGTAACAAATTTTATGAATATAATTTCATTCACCCGAACCGTAAATATTAATAGAGACCGGATTATATACAACAAAAAGCTTGAAATATGCATGCAAATATGCAAGAAAAATGCTTAAAGTATGCATGAAAAGAGTCAAATATGCAACTTTAAATAATAAAAAAAATAGCAATTTTTAGTTTGTTTTTATTTAAAAATCAGCATACAGTTAGTAAGTAGTTGAATAACATATCGATAAATTCGATAATTAATTATTTAACATTTTGTTACTTTTGTAAACATGAACTGTCTGAGGTACTGTTCCGCGGCTGCTAATTGTGCTCTAAGAACCTTGCAGCTTAGGTTTGGCCGGTTAAAACGTAAGATTTCATTTATTAACAAGGTACCTTACGAAAAATATTGTAAATACAGCGAAAATATGCATCATCACTAGATTTTAAGGAAAATATGTAATAACCGGCGAGAATGGGCTTAATATGCAAATGCATATAATCCGGTCTCTAAATATTAAGCAAAATTTATGTGAACAAATATTCATACTTAATTCCCTACTCTTTTCCTAAATTTCTTTTACACCCACGGAACTTTTACGATATACGTCCATGCACAATACGCACCCAGGTTTGGAAAATTAAAAAAAAAAAATATTGATACTTTTTTGCATTTTAATAACGAACTCGTTTTAGAATATTGAACGGTAAAACAGTATTTGTTATTTGCATAATGTTATTATTAAATCAGTCTATTCTGTAAATATTTATATTAATTATTATCGTTAATGCTCGAGTTTCCGTCATCCGTAGAATTGCAGTTATCTTCGTTTTCACTTAACCACAAATAATCGTCCTCTTTTCTATCGAAAGCGTTGAAATACAGCTTTCTTGATCGAATCAAATCATTCGGTATTTATAATCCTACCGCAAATCCGTAATAAAGGTATAGCTCTGGGACGCAACGCCCCAGAGCAATACATTCAATCACATTTCCTTAATTCAAACCAAGTTAAATTGAAGTGAATTAAGTAAATGACGAAGTGTAAGCCCAAAAATCGCCTCCGACGTACTCTCCTAAAGAGAGGACGCTCACCTAAATAAAGGATTTCAGCCCACTTTAGGCTGAAATGGAGTGCGTCATGGAAGATAAGCTTATTAGCACATCGTTCCATCGGGCCCCTACCGACAAACCCTCCATAGGATCGGATCGCAATCCAAACTTCACAAGACGAATAAACGCCAACCATTATTAATAACCGCCAGTCCATTAGAATCACCCAGCAGCAAAGGACGAAAGTCCGTATACTGCGAAAAGTAGGAGGGTATTGCACCCTCCGACATCCTTGCGTTCCGTTCCGTATTAAAGGTAGTTTCTTAATTTTACTAGATGATGTAGTGTCGTGTGAAGTATCAGTCGTCCGGTTTTTGTAGTGTTTGGTTTTAAACGGTCGGTTCACGCAGATATTTAGAGGTTTTGAAGAGATATCATTCAACCTGGAATAATAACCTGATCGATCACACTTTCCAGCAATCAGTCATTGTTTTACATCTTCGGTCTTCTTACCTCTAAAACTGTCTATTACCAATACGAAAGATTTTCGTTACAAAGCGTCCGAAGTATTGTCCATTTTTCCTTTAAATCCATTTTTGATGGGCAGAGGCAATTTTTGCTACCGTCATTCCGGAGCGGGTGATACATGGGTGTGTGATTATGTTGAGAATGATTTATATGTAAGGTTTATTATAAATTATTCATTAATTTATGTTTAAGAAAATGTTTTATTTTTTTATTTTGTCGGCTATTCTAAGATAAAATAATGATTAATTTGTTGGGTATATAGGATAGATAAACATATTTTGAAGATAAAAGCATTTTGTTTGCCTGTTTAACGATGAATTCCCTCATACAGTTAAATAAACCAGTTGTTAAAATATTAAGTTTGAATAAATAACAAAGAAAAAGGGAATTACTAAAAGTTAATAATAATTAAAATAATTTTTAAAAGGGGAATAAATTCTAATTAAAGCGGTAAATAATGAATAAAGTTATCACGTGACGAATGATAAACCAACAGTAATATTATTAAATTTTAAGCAAATCCTAATAAAATAAAACAAAACCAAAAAGGTTCTTAAACCTCTCTTGCTATTGTTATTTAAGTTGTAACATTTTGGCCGTTATTCTATCTTAAAATAACCGGGAAAGAAAAAATATAGAAACATTATAATTGTAATTCTAAGGCGGTTAATAAGAAGTAAATAACTTTTAAAAAGAATTCCCGAAATATTAAACTACTTGTAATGCAATTCAGATTAATTTTTATTCTTGTACAAATCGTATTAAATATATCTGAAGGAAGCTTAAATTTTGCCTTTCTAACCTTTCCACAGAGGTTGTTTTACGCCCCCACTAAAGATTGTCCTTTAATTAAGTAAAACATGTAGGAGAAGTAGAAGCTTACTTATTTATTAAATATTCAATTTACCTACGGAAAGAGGGGTCTAAAATTTCTTACATTAGATCCCGGATAAAACAAAAGGACTTCTAAATTATTTATTTTATTGCAAATTTTTAATGTTAAATAAAAATAAAAAGTGTGCAAACTCTTGCTAAAATGTCTAGTTAGCAGAAAATTCTTTTATTAGCTATATATTGAAAATTTAGGTAGAAAACTGTTGTATAAATAATTAAAGGGGTCTTAAAATATAATAATTTGCATATGGTTTCTGAGAAATGTTTAATTCTGTATGGAATTTATTTTATGAAATAATTAGCTTTAATTTCTGCTGCTCGAAACTCTATAAAAAATACCTGTAATTAGTAATAATTCGTAGCTATTTTGGTGTATTATTAATTTATATAATTTTGTAGTGAAAGTTTCACTATCGGCTTAGTTATTTTTAAACTATTGTTGAATTCTTTAGTTAGCCGGATGTTTGTGTATGCGTGTGCGTGCACGCAATTAATTACCGAAATACACTTATGATAAACACCAGTTCTTAATGGTCTAGATGCTGATCCTCGACCTGCCTGTCTACGTTTTTTTCTGAAATGAGGTAGAAAACCACTTCTGTTCTTTCCAGGTTTCCTTTACATAAAATAACAATCTTTTTTTGCACTTTTTTTGGTTTACTTCCAAATATATTTAGGTTAGAAGTTTCCTTTAGGATTCTTCCAGTCGACTTTCTCCGTAATTGTCGTAATATCTTAGTGTGCCTTATTCAATTCTCTCCTGTTTGGCTCTGCATACTTGCACCCTATCTTTTCTCGAAATGATAGAATAATTTCGTATTGGATTTCTCCTTGGCTTTTCTACCGTGCTTCTTTAGTATCATACTTCGGACAGATATTGCATTTCCTTCATAATTTATAAAATCAGCAGATATACTGGATCCTGAAGGAATAACCTGGGCTATCCCTCAATCTTGTGGCGTGTAGAAATTATTATCCGTTCAGCCGTATGACTATTAAAGGTTTCCGTACCGTGGTAATTGCTCTGTGACAATGTTCTGCAGTTTAAAAGAGGGTTTTCCTAGGAACAAAATAAACTCGTTACTGCGCAGAGGAAATGTTGAACCAGGTCGCTCCGACCATCTCTATGAGGAAAAAGAGTTATACAGTATTTTTCAGAGGCAGAACATCAATCCATCGGCGGTGTGTAGAGGAGAGTATTCCGTTGCGGACAGTGATATGGATGTTAAGTATTACCTTAATTTAGTTTCTTCGTTCAGCATTTGGTTATAAAAACAATAACGATTTTCTCGGCCTGAAATGTTTTTTTCGGCAAAAGAATCTTTTTTATCGTCTTCCAGTTGTTTAATAAGCTATAAAGTAAGTGCTCTCTTCTCATTTTTTTTTGGAAATATTGTGTATGTTACAACGAGATCATATCGTTCGTTAATCCTCTACTAGGGTACTAAATCGCAAGGGAAACTGCTGAATTCCATCGAATACAGTGGAACGTGAACCGATCCCGTTTCGTAGAAAAACGAAACTATTTATGTTCCGCTGTACTGCATGATAGTTACAGTTATATCTGCCAAAAAGGGTTAATTTCGTCACTAGAAAATCCCATCTCTTATGTCTAAAGGTGTCTTTTCCTAGTCAAATCATTTTCCGCTGAGGTGAACGGAAGATGTCGAACAGAGTTTGCCATACAGGTGATATATATGTATTTATAGTATCAGTATGGAGAGTTTACGGATAGCTTGTAACAAGTTGTCCGCCGTTCGGATTGGTTGACACCGGTTGGAGGAGTCTAGTCCGTCGTGGGATATAGTGGTTGTTTCGCGTGTATAGTACGATGTACATAGTAGTGATTTTTTCAACATGAATATCTCGGCTGCTCTTCTTCTGTTTTCTGTTGCTGATTACTAACAACTTGTTGAGTTGGCCATTCTTATTTTGTGGGGTATGCCACATCCTGATTTCAAAAAACATAAAAAAAATCTGGTTTGGAATGCGAGAAAAGGAATGGTCAGTGAAAAGCAGTGGCGGCTCGTAGCTAAAATTATTGGGATGGTGGTTGCTACAGAAACTTTTTTTCTGGGCCTTTTCAAGGCCACGGTTAAAGTTTTCTGTAAAATAAAAGAACCGAAAAAATTAATCAAATAGACTATCTGGAAGCAGAATAATAATCTAATTCTATACTTTATCACACTGAAGAATATGGTACACGGTTTTTAAGCATATTGTGCTTAAAACCCGTATTCGGTTTAACCGAATAAGTAATAAAATGTCAAGTACAGATAATATTTTTCAGTATTGTTATTAATAAAATGTCCGCTTAAAAACACTATAGTCCAACGGTGCTTAATTTAAATTTCTATTTACTCAAAAACAAATACATAATTCGTTTTTACTAAATTACCTTCTCTTTCGCCCTTCCAGCGTGTTTTTAAACAGATTTGGTAATCAAAGAGCCCTTGCTTTCGCCATCTTCTGATCACTACTGAAAAACAACTAAACCTCTTTCATATTACTTCCATCGACTAAACGAGAAAAGGGAACGAACAAGGAACGTTTCCATACACACGCGGAGTAAAAAAATTACCTTCCACCAGCACGCCACGGTTGGCACTGCGGGAGCGACAGTGCTCTCCCTCGCAACTTATGTGCGCATGCGCACTACAGCCAGACATGCCGCTGCTAGAACTGTGAAGCACACAGTTCCATTCAAAACATTTTATATCTTTTTCATAATCTGGGGAATGGCTACTGACATTAAGCTTATATATATATATATATTTTGTATAAGTATAAAAAAATAATTAAATAAAAAAGAACACATTATATTCAATGTTATCGATAATATGAAGTGGAAATAGGGGGTGCTGCAGTTCTACAGTGCCTATACGCGAGCTGCCACTGCTGAAAAGCAAAGTGAAATGGTCAATTTTTAGCAAAGTAATCCATTTCGTCTTCTAATACATTTAACTCATTCGACAATAAACATGGGGTTTTCTTCGCATGTAGGTTCATTGCTTGCGATAAGTTATATCAAATACTGTATAAAACAATTGAATCTCGTTTACATCAAGTTGAACTGCTGTGTTCCGCTGGTTGTAGGAAATATACTGCGCAGCGGTTTCCATTGTATGTTCACGCCATTATCCGCCCGACATCCTTCGTCTCTGTAGCGGATCGGGAAGAACTATTCCCTAGAAAAACACACCTAGCTAGGCCTGGCCAGAGTTCCTTAGCGACATATTGTATTTTTAGAAGTATTTTTTTAAAAATTTAATGTTATTTAAAATAGCTCATGTTTAAATAATAATATTATTTTTTCATTGTTTGAATGATAGAGCAAGATTAAACCTTTCTCATATTTGTGTAAACTCAAATTTTATGTGTACTAATATATTCTTACCCTTTTCATTTTGTTATATAAAATTTGATAAATAAAAAAAAAAATTGTAACTTACATTTTCGAAAAACGATAAAATGGACCCGAGTATTTTTCGCGTTCTGTGGACATTTTAAAACTTAACAAAATAATCGTAAAAATTCAGAATCATTACCAATTTATTTCAAATCATTTTTACCGACATCAGTTGCAAAACGATAGCGTATTTTCTTACCAGCCGAAAGGTCTTGGGTTTGAATTCTGGTCGTAGTATTTTTAAGACGCTATTTATTTTAATAACCCATTTCCTCTGGAAGGTTGCTGTCACGATAACCATTTAGGTATTCATAAATATTTTACTAAAGCGAACTAAAATCCATACGTGTATTTTTTTATATAGATAATTTTTTTTAATATATTGCTTTAGTTGGATTACTTCTATTAAATTAACATTCTTCTGAATTTTTAAATGTAGAATAATTTTTTGGAGGATTTAAGTAAACACAGTTTAAAGATTTAATTGCTTGTACAAATTGTTTTGTGTGAATTATTATGTAGTATTTTGTGTATGATATGCTAGCGGGTATATAATTTTCTTTTCTTAAATTTATGTATTTTTAGTCGTTAATTTTAGTTGAAATTATTTTTATTTACATTGTACTGTATTACACTGAAGCAGTGTTAAACATTTAACTTTTGTAAGCTTACAGCGTACATGCTGTAACCATATAAACTGAATTTATTTTTGTATGTATATTTTAAATCGTAATTGTATTTTTTTTTTTTTGTTACAGAATGTCGGCTAACATGAGTGGTTACATCTAGCGTGTGATAATAATTTTAACTTAATTTAAAATGGTTTAATCGGTCTTTATTTTTATTATTTCTTATTATTTCACACTTAAGTTCAATTTTCTTTAAATTTCATTTATTTTATATTATTATTTTTTATAATAAACGGCGGCGTTCTATATTTTTTTTACTATTTCGTAATCTTTTACGTTATTAATTTGTTATATTCAAATTTTATTTAAAAAAAAATTGTTTTTGACCAAAAAATTAAAAATGTTGTGCTTAAAAAAGGTTTATACAGATGAACTGCTTCAAATTGCGATTCTTTTAAGTCTACTTCGTGTAGATCGTAATTCAAATTTAACCTATGATGTTCCCGTAATCGGTGTCGGCATTAACGACGACATACACGGTCGGGAACAGTCGCCGCATACCTTAATTCATAGAGATATTAGAGTTCATCCGAAAAATTTAGATTCTATACTGTTAAATAATTACGAACAACATGTTTTCGACGAATTGAATTCTTTAGGCCGTTATAATAGGATTAATCTATTACGTCACGATGTAACCGCTTATTTACTTAACGTGGACGATCTGTCTTCAACGTCTTCGAACGTCGCCGATTCGCCAGCCGGAAGTTCTTTTACCACTAATCAGACCGACGAAAATATTAATTCCGGTAATGAAGCCGATTCTGAAGGTTCTAGCGAACCCGAACCAGATTCTGTCGATCCTGTACCTGATGTTAAACAGCTTTGTAACGATGACGAACTAACACAAGAGGTGAGTTTATGTAATATTTCCTTATTTCTTCTTATAGTTATTCATTTATTATGCTGTTATGGTTATTTCTGTACGTTTCTCGTTTACTGACTAGATTTAGATTAAATGGTGCGTTATTTCTCAACAGAGTAGGTACATTTTTTCTTTTACTCTATTTATCCCGGTGTTAATTGTGACTGTGAGACTGTGAACATACAAAGATCCGAGGTACTATAGACTTAAGTCAGGTCGCTTTTTCGGATAATTATGATGTAACTATAAAGTCAGTCTCTGTGTTACACGAAGTGAAGACACTAAGTGCTGGCTTAAATCGATGGTGTCAATGTGCAATAGCATATTAATAACACTAAACAACAATGAGAAACCACTTTGCTTTTCGCTTTCCCTAGTAAGCCCGGTAAAGATGCTTGTAATTCTGAGAACGGCCGTACTGTTTTGGAAATGATTAGTATCATTTCGGCATATCACATAATCTACAATCGTGTTCGATTATGGTATTTCACAGACCTTTTTATGTAATTGAATAAAATTATGGAAGCAAAGCGAATACATACTGTTGGCAATATTGTTGAATGCTGACAAAATTTGCGGGGAGTTTAAAGTTTCTTTTCCAACAATTACTCCCTTCTCCATCAGGTAAGTTAAAAATACTTTTTAGCATTTTTACTGTACTTTATTCAAAGAAAAGAAGACAAAATTTCAAGTCCGATAAACTTTTTAACTGAAAACCCTTCAAATAAAAATATCTTGGGCAATGTGAAAAAATTATATAAAAAAAATGTATATGTTCCCTATTTCTGTAATAAAAGTTGGAAATTATTACTGTTTTTAAACCTCTCATTTAAAAAGAAATAATAAAAATTTAACTACATCGATAGACACAATAAAAAAATTATAAAAGCATTATGTATGTTTTACGAAAAATGTATGAAAGTTTTTTGCTACAATTTCATTGAAAAAGGCAATCTAGAATTTAAAAGTGAGTAAGAAAGAGTAGCTTATAACTGTTTGTCTCAGACTGTGACCTTTATCTCAGGGTCATGACTATAGATCCACGTTTCATCTCCGATTATTCTTTTCATAAAATCAGGATCACTATTAGCACATCGCATGTCTTACGCAACTTGTAGTCTTTTTGTTCTCGAGTGAGAAGTTTTAGGACAAATTTTGCTCCTACGCGCTGCATGCGAGATCTTCCGTTAATATCGATTACACTGAACTAAATGAAATTACTCGATTTTCTTTTTAGGATTTTTGCTGTTGGAATATCTGAAGATTGTCCGCATTGTAGTGATTTAGGACCCCTACTCTGGATTGTTGAATTCGATTCTTTGATGCGGTTGATGCGGTACTCCAGTTGTGGAGTTGGCAACTTAAGATGGTGTTTAGTTCAGAAAATAACGATGATGTTCAAGAGCAGACTAGATGTTACTCGACTTCATGTATCTATAAAAGGTCATAGAATTAGGTATCTCTCTCTGCAAAAATATCTAGGTATTAATCCTGTATGAGAATCTTCGATTCAAGAAGCACTTTCAATATGCTACCAAAAAGGCTTGTCTGCTTTCTTTGGTGTTCGGAGAGCACTTCATCCCGATTGGGACTTAATTTAGGAATCATGCGTGTTCCATATAAGGGTGAATAGAAAGCTATAATACTGTGTGCTGCACCTGTCTGGGCTCAGCAAATGAGGTGCAAATGTTAAAGGAATATTTTGTTGAAAGCCCAGCGTCTCCTGTTGTTATCTGGTATTGGTGCCTATAGACTGTCACTTGTGAGACGGTCCTTGTTGTTTCTGGTATTAAGCCCATTGATACCAATGAATTGATAAAAAAGAATTAAACTAGCGACTGAGCACCAATTGCGTTATGACGCCAAGAACGTAGGCCAACTTACCTCTGGGAACATAAAAGAAATGGATAACCAAGGTTTCCATTTATGGCAGGTCTGGTCGACTGATCGTCCGATTACCGTTAGATGCATGGTATTTTTCTTTATTTGTGAAGTATGCAGGTAGTTAGGTAAATTTCCCCAAATCGGGCATATTACATAGTTTCTGTCTGAACAAGCTGCTTTTCGAGAAAGATTGGCCAGATCTGGTTTGTTTAATTCAGGCTTGTGTCCTGAGTGTGGGGCCATTGATGATGTGCGTCATGTCTTATATGTCTGCCCCAGTACGAAGCTGAACGTACCAAAGTAGCTAGCTAGAGAGCTTGCGAGGATGAATTCTGGTTTTGATGTAGAAGTTAATTGGAAAATCGAAAGGTCGTGGAACATAGTTGTGCTGGTTTCCTTAATTTCGTACTGCTGCGGAGGATGGCGTAGAGGATCTGATGCTGTTATAGATGTGTAGATAGAATAGCAACCCGGATGGCTAAAGACCTGCCTGAGCGCTTACTTCGTCAAGATAGGCGTTTTGACGTCGAGCTCCGGTTGGCTGAGATATTCGCTGTAAGATTGAGAATGGGTGTGTGGAAAATTCTGTGATGGAGCTGTGGTGTGGGGTGATGTAGGCATTGACCTCGCTTTCGAAAGAGCAGAGCGATAGGGCGTGTTTTCATTAGAAGCTTATTAAATTTGTGAATCTGTTTCTTGATCTTTAAGTAAATCAAGAGGTCTTTGAATAAATTGAATTGTAGGACAAAACGGTCGTTGTTGCGATCAACACGCGGGGTTCGTGCTTACGCGAACTCGGTTAGCTAGTTCAGAGGGCAACGGAGTAGGTCAGTCAAGATGTACGAAAGAAGCCTACGGCGAAGGCTGAGTCATAAATTCACTGATGTAAATGTCTACCGAAGCATTTACATCGGTGGCATCCTAACGAGGCCTGGCTTATTACTGTTAGATGTAAAAAGTTAGAGGGTCAAAAGACAACCTCCGTTAAAGCCCGTCAGGGCTAGGAACGGAAGGGGTGGTATGGCGACCGGAATCATCATAAGGTGGAATATCTTCCCCTACGGGGATCAGGATTTTGAAATGTCTGCCAGATTGTTCGTTACTTTCAACCATTTGGCCATCTTGGAAACTGGAATACAACTCTAATTTTTGTAACACCCATATCTTGATCACTAAAGGCTGTTTGAATTTTCCTTGTTTTTTGTACTGAAAAAAGTTGATGCCGATTCTTTGTTCAACCTGTTCTCTTATTTTGAACGGCAATAAAAACACGACAAGCAGTACTCATACTTTTATCTTTATGGCTCCTAAGTAGTGAGTGGCTGTAATGGCACTAAAACAGTGAATCGCGTACGCAACCAATAAACTCAAGCTCACATTACACGACGATCCCCCTCCCACACTGTTACTAGTTACAGCAATAAAAAATTAGGTGGGATACTTTTACATCACACCTCGTATATACTGAATATATACATATTTTTGTGTATATAACCAATTCCCGAATAGTTCCGGATCGACAACCGCTCTACTTTATTTTTAACATCAACACACAGTGACCAATTGTAAAGTTCCAGCCAGAACTTACTTATTCTCGAAGGAGATCAAAGTTAAGATAAAATAATAATAATGAAACTATTTACCCGTACAGGGATCACGAAATTAGACTATTGAATCAGCCGAAATAGTACTTAACATGCTCATTTTTGCAACGGTCGTCCGTACATGGGCATCTTCGTATCGCTACCCGAAAAGGGAGTAGATCATTACCGGTCGACAGTTTATGGTGGCCGGCTCTATATGCTGAAACAATTTGCTTTTCCGTTTCCCGATGGTATGGAGACTCGTATAAAGAGCTTGCAGATGGTATTTTCCCCCAGAAAGATCTTTCTTAATTGAACTTTAAACGTTAATCGTTCTGTAAAAATAATTTTTTACGTCGATCATTTAAGTTACCAGACCGCTTTCTGTAAATATTAACTTATCGTAGAACGTTAATTTTTATTTTGTATAATAATTACAGTGAAACAAAAATCGCAGTGCTCAGCAAGCTCTCTTGCACATCTCTTGCTAATCGATCGCATTTAATTTGCTTTATTTCTCTCTACGGAGAATCGCTAAACAAATTTATTAATGACAATAAGACTTTATTTCTCTCTGTTAAACCATCATGTCTGAACTACCCGACCGAATTTAATGAAATTTGCAAGATAATTTTATGTTGACTCCGGTTGGATTTTAGGCCATTCAAAATTTCGAAAATGTCACCTGGGCCCAAACATGAGGGAATTCAAAACCCGAAATACTGGACCGATTGGACTTATTTTTGGTATACGTATTATATACGATCTAAGTTGTCGATTCCTGCATTTCAATCCCATTAATCTTTCTGGCCCGATAAATTGAGAAAGGGAGTGTTTAAAAAACTATTGGACCGATACAGCGAAGAGGAACGGATATGAATTAGATAAATTTTTCACGCAATGTATGCGTATATTAAATTTTAAGAACATATATATATATATTTCTTATTTAAATTAGACAGTTCAGTTTTTTATGAGGAGCACAATTGTCAGCCGTTACTTGAATCTCTGACCGTGAAAGCATATTTAAATTTGCTATTTTAATGCGATCTTAAGGGGGTTTATTCACAGGCATCAGTTTTAGCCCGATTTAACAAGAACATTTTTTTTTTTGACTTGTAATAGTGGTGAGGAACAGACCGGGCGAATACGGGTACGCAGCTGGTAAAATATATTTCTATTCAAAAGTTTTGATGCAAAAAATATTTTAAAATTCTTAGCACCTTTGTTGGTGTATCGTTTTCATATTATCTAACGTAAATCGTTTATCTCTAATTTTACCCGTCGATTATAAATCGATGTAACTTGTTATATTTTTATGATTATTATAGATCAACCTCTCTATTAACCGTTCTCGAAGAGTAGTCACAAATATAATTTTACGTATTCGATGCTACCACAGATTTTCATTTAAAGCTTGGCAGTAGTAGAAAGATGCCCTAGATCAAGCCTTAACGGGATAAAGTCGCATCGATTCACGACAGAAAAGAGAAGCAGTAGTTTTGTTATTTTACAGATTCTTTATTACAACAGTGGTGCACATATAACGCTTCAGGTACGAGATAAACTTGACTAGCTTTTTCTGAAAGAAATAATGTTATTTAACTACCAGTGTTTATGTGTGACCGAGACGGTAAGCTTAACTCTCTGTTATTTTAATATTTAAAATATTGTGTTAATTAAATCTCATAAAAACACATTCTGATGAAGTAAACCTCATTTTAAAGGTTTTATGCCGAAGTAAAAAGAAAAGCATTAAGGAGAAAAATAGACTAAAATACCATGCACGTTACAGAATTAAGGTCCTTTTCCTTCCAGCTCGTTTTACGGCCTGAAAGTTGTGGTCGTTTGTTATGTAGTAAAGTTCAACTCCATTAGTTTGCTTACTTTACAATATTTTTAAAAATATTTTTTTTTACGATTGCGATGCATGCACTAGGAAGTGTTGAGGTGCCGCTCAGTGTTGCTCTCTTTGAAAGTTTTGATGTGAACTACAAAACAGCCGATCCCTGTGTTGGACGGAATGAAAGCGTAGCTTCGAAGGCCTAATATCCGCATTTCGAAGAAGTCGACATGGTGATTCGTAAAAGTTTATTTATTAATATTAAGCTCGATAAAGGGGAACGGAAACTCTCTTCATTTCTCACTTTCTGTTGTAGGAGTAGACGATTTTCGGGGGTGATTTGTAGTTACCTACAACCGTTACGGTTGTCACCTGGCAAACAAAAAATTTGTTGATAAATTATTACGGGTAACTTAACGATTATTAAGGATTGATCGGGTCAATGTTATATATCTATATATGGAATTTGTTTACAAACATTAAACTTTATAAATAGCTAACATAAGTAACGCCGCACCGCTCCGGGACCTCATCCAAGAAATAGTTGTCATTTATTTATCCTCTGATCTTCTATATTCTTTTTAAACTCCATCAACATCTATAAATTTAGTTTTTACGTAAATTTATATGTTCAATGACCAGGTCACAAACACATAACACACAGACACACACCGATATGATTCTATTAGTTCATCGGTCGAAAAAGTATTGCGCAACCTTTTTGATGGTTTTCGTATGTTTTTTTTTTTTTTGTAAAATGTCTTTTACCAACAAAAATTATTGAGGACATTGAAGAAGAGAAAGAAGAATTATAAAAAATAAATAGTTATCGAATGAATAAATTTTCATTTGTTATGCGTTGTATAGAAGAGAAGAATAATTGGACCGTTCTTTTTTTAAACGATTTTATGTTGGCATTTTTCATATAACAAAGTTGACAGATACACATTTTTTGTTTCAGCACTTTACAGTTGTCTTATTTCAGTGATTATTTAATTAATTTCTCTGCTCGCACACATATATTTATATAAATCATTGTTGTGTTTATTCTTATTTGAAAATAGTTATTGTCACATGCATAGTATACGCTCAAGCTCTTAGAATCATTAAAATAAATCTAAAATTATCGTTTTCGTTTCTTTAATATTAACGAAAACTGATATGTAAAATTGTTTGTGTTTTTTTTTAAAGTTATCTTTGGTAATGGTACAATTTATCATTTGAATTAATTAAATTAAAATTATTGTTAACACTTGCTTATCTAACACGATTAAAAATATTTTGTATTTTTTAGAAAAAAAATTATTGAACATTTTATTTTTAGTTTTAGAATTAAAAATTAAAACAATCCCTTCCGGCACGCCGGAAGGCGGAGGTAGATTTAACCGGTGCTAAGTAGGGGATAAAAAAGATTTCCATTTTAAAGTTAAGAAAAACTTCAAATTTACTCAATACAATGTTGCATGTGAAAAACGTTTCACATGTTTAGCATACGAAAAGCCCCACCTTCCAATTCCAGCAACATTTTAGTCATCCCTTCCCGTAAGGGTTGGTCATATCAAAAATTGTTACAGACAAAAGTTTTAGGAAATATTTAGAGGACGACCATTTTAAACCGATTCGATACTGTGCCTATTAAGGGTTGTATGATTTTTTTTGTGTTCAAAACCAATTTTTTTCCACCCCCTGGGCCAATGGTTGGTAATATCAAAAAACTTTACTTACTTAGTTTTAGGCCCTTATTCAAAGAATAGTAGGAACGAATAGAGTAAACAATAAAAAAATAAAAATAAAGATATGTATATAGTGTCATCGTTCCAAAGCGGGAGACGCTTCCATGAACGAAATTTTTTAACCTCTGTATGGATCCGGTTTACAGAATACTATAGGAAGAAAACTACCGTAAAGAAAAGTGTGAAAGGGACCTACTCTCCAGGGACGTGTCGGTGTCGTCTAAATTGTGATTGTTCACGTTCCCTCAATGGAGGTCGATGTTTTGAGGCCTGGCCTGAATTTATTTTAACGTTCTGCTCCTATATACCGTCATCCTGTTGTCTGATTTTAATTAAAAATATATTTCGGCTGGAAATTCCTGTAATGTAAAAAATTGTCTGAACTACGAAGCATCGCTTCCGCTTACAAGCCCAATATAACTAAGCTATATTATCTAGTATAGCTATCGTCGAATATCGAACCGGTAATTTAGAAGTACATCTTACAAATCGATCAAGATATCAGAAAGATCAGGAACAAGGGAACAAGTTTTCCCTTCTAACAGAAGGGAAAACTATAATAGGAAGGCTACAAATGAGTGCTTTAAAGTACTCTTCGTTCGGTCACCGAGCATCCGTCTCGCCTAAAATTTCTATAGAAACTGAGATGTCTTTACCCGGGATGAGTGTAAGATTTTTCAACTTACGGCTCGAAATATATATGTTCCTAAAAATCGTTTTACCACCTAAAATAAAATCGTAGAACGGTTTAGTGAAAACCCTTAAATACGTTGAAAATAACAGAGTGTAAAAATATAATTTTTGTTTGTCACGATATCGTAGGGTATCCTTTTCGATGTTTTCGACCGACTTTTAGGTCAGTGGAAATCAATTTGGCAGTCGGTATTTGCTCGCCTTAAGTTGAGGCAAGTAAGACGGTGCCGTTAATCGACCTCATCGAATTGTGATTAAACGCGAATCCAATTAGAAAGTAAAATATATCTTAAATTGGAGTTGAATACATAAAATTCAACATAAATCAAAGTATATTGTGATTAATTTTAATACGTTCCGTTTAGAATATTTAAAAAAAAAGTCGATTAAATAAAGTTACAATAATGGTGATGGAATGTGATTGTTCATCAGTTCAACAAAAAATAGTATGGGTGGTTACTTAAATGTCATGTTTTGAACTTTGTAGCGTAGCACGTTAGATTGTAAATTTACAAAATTTTGTCTAAAGATACTCTACTAAATTTGATAACTATGTAAAATTTTACTGAATTTTTGTGATGTAGTAAATTACTTTTCTGATCGTAGTGCTTAAATATGCAAGAAATTGATCGCGCTAATGTATAAATCTAGACCGAGGTTTTTGTGTAGCGGAAAATATTAATATTAGATAACATTAGCCAGATAAGCGTCCTGTATGCTTTTGTTTTATTAAAGAAAATAAAACTGTATAAAAGATAGCTAATTGACAGTTGTTTTTTGTAAAAGTAAACTGAAAAAACATCTAACGGGTTATAATCTTCATTAAACGAAAATTTGTTGATGAATCTTATTGTTTGAGCGTTTTTATTCTCTGTAATAAATCGCATGCATTACACTGATAGATTCTAGGTTTGTACAAACGATAGCATCAGTATATTTTGCTAAAGATAACTTTTTCATTGTTTACAAGAAATGTATTGTAAAAAGATAGCATTAATCTGTAATGTTTTTTTTCTTTTTTTTGTATAAAGTCATCTGTATTTCTCTTAAAGTTAGCTTATCTTTTTTCTTGGCTTTTATATTAAATGTTATTATTTAACAACATTTTTATATTCGGCTTAATTGATCATAAAGAATAGTAGGTATTGTTGAACCGCGAATGACTGGACCCGGATATAAAATGTACGTTCGTGATCGACGACCCGGTCATGATCGCCGTAATTATTTTAGTTGGATGAAAGTGGACCTAATTCGATTCACGGTATAATTGCTTGTTAAGTGAAGTCTTTTGAATTTAGATTTATTTTCGTTGCACCGATTTTAACGAGATCGGGTGAGAAATGGATTCGATTTGTTTATTTTTTTTATCGGTTCAATGTAAATTTCCGTTCTCGTCGATCATTTGCAGATCTTATAATCTTAAGATTATATATATACTACATCCTTAATTATCTATTCGATGTATTGCGATTGTTGTATTCTTTGCGCATTTTTACTCTCTCTACATTTATATCTACGATCGAATAGGTCGATCTCGGATCTAGGCATGTACTTTGCACTAAACTTTTATAACTTTCGTCTTAGCCAATCGGTGATAATCGCTTAATGCGATTCGGTTAGAGGATTCCAATTACGATATTATTTTTAGACAGGAAGAGTTCGAAGTCGAGGCTCGGGTTTTTCGGTGCGGAGGTATCGATTTTATCCCGGGTAAAGATATCCCTTTCCCGAACGATTGTAGGCGGATGGATGCTCGCCAGCTAGAGAGTTGAGCTACTGCTTCGGATTTGGTTGCTTTTTTTGTGTCGTAGCGGTGTTTTGTTTTCGGTTGTTTTCTGTGGATTTTTATTAAAAAATCCATCGTTCTATTCTAATAATGTTGAAGCCGTTTCTTGTAACTGCAACCGGGGTTTCAGCTTTGAGTGTAGATAACCATTTGAATATAACTTTGCTTACGAGTAAATTTTACCTCCTAGTTCTTTGTAATACAGTACAATACGGCCTCTCTTTAAACTTTTAGATTTATAATTAAGTTACTATTATTGGATTTAGGTAAATTTTGTACTTCATCGATATATCCGATTTGAAAAACATTTATTTACTGTCAAATTTCAAAAGCTTCTATAGTTTTCTGACTTTCCTAATTTACTGTTCTTTTTGCAGTCTCTGAACTTTTTAAAACCTTACTTTAGTTTCAGTATTTTGTCACTTATGTTTCACTAATTTGTCTATAAAAACTTTATCGGTATACTTTGATGTTTTTCTTTGTCCTTTTATATCTTAATATCTTACTTTCATTTTCTCCAAAACACCTTGTTTCAGATAATTCTGTTATTATTTCGTCTGTTTTTAGTTTTGGAGTAATACTTTTTTAAACATTATTTTTACATTTAAAATTTTGCTAAACGTATACTCGTAACCGAATAGAAAGTACGAGATATACAAAATATTTTTGTCTTGTCGCACTTTGCATATTATGTTTGATAACGTATTTTCATTATGAATTGAAATGTTTATAATCCACTGAAAATCAAGTCGTTTTTATTGTATTAAACTCAATCCTATTGTATTGTAGTGATAAATGATATTTAACCTTTGATAACTTCCATTTTTGTTTTTTTGTTTACGGATTTATAAATGCATATTGGCCTCTTTACAATTTCGCCTAGACAATTATTTAATCTCTTTGTGAACGACTTTAACATACGAATACATTTCATGGTACACGGCCACGTGCGGTTTCACTTTCGAAATTTAGGTTGTTGGCTTTCATACGTAATTTCAATGTAGTCGTTTACTTTTGCATTGATATTTATAAATTTCAACTTCAAATCAGTTCTTTTCCGTATCGTTAACATTTATAAATATTATATACTCGTAGTAGTAATTGTTAGATTTGACCGGATTCCTGGACTTGTTCTATGTGAATTAAGAGAATTAATCCGGCTCCCCGAATCGCGGATCAAGTAAGTTCCTGGGTATAAAAGTCACACACGAACAGCGCACTGCATCTTATATTAAGAAATTTTATAACAGACCTAAGTTAATAAAGTACACTAATGTAGTTAATATTTAATAATGAAAAAACATTAATTAAAAAACTGTTTTGCAGTTCTGCGCAAGAAGACCAACTTTTTGTTATTTTCTTTTGTTTCCTTTTGAAAAAGTATCATTTCATTGTATTCTAAAATTTTACAAAGAAGACGAATTAACAAGTAAGAAATAGAAATAAATAAACAATTAAGAAGCACATTAAAATAAAAAGTAAACTATACACAAATAATTGTAAATAAAAATAATTTTAATATACTGCAACAAGAACAATTAGTTTAACTAGTCATGCATCAAAAATCTTAACTAGAATTTTATACAGAAGAATTGAGAGGAGAGTGGAAGAAGTGTTAGGAGAAGACCAATTTGGTTTCAGGAAAAGTATAGGGACAAAAGTATAGGGAAAAGTATAGGGGGGTTTTAGGCCTCAGATTAATAGTAGAAGGAAGATTAAAGAAAAACAAACCAACATACTTGGCGTTTATAGACCTAGAAAAGGCTTTCGATAACGTAGACTGGAATAAAATGTTCAGCATTTTAAAAAAATTAGGGTTCAAATACAGAGATAGAAGAACAATTGCAAACATGTACAGGAACCTAACAGCAACAATAACAATTGAAGAACATAAGAAAGAAGCCCTAATAAGAAAGGGAGTCCGACAAGGATGTTTCCTATCTCCGTTACTTTTTAATCTTTACATGGAACTAGCAGTTAATGATGTTAAAGAACAATTTAGATTCGGAGTAACAGTACAAGGTGAAAAGATAAAGATGCTACGATTTGCTGATGATATAGTAATTCTAACCGAGAGTAAAAAGGATTTAGAAGAAACAATGAACGGCATAGATGAAGTCCTACGCAAGAACTATCGCATGAAAATAAACAAGAACAAAACAAAAGTAATGAAATGTAGTAGAAATAACAAAGATGGACCGCTGAATGTGAAAATAGGAGGAGAAAAGATTATGGAGGTAGAAGAATTTTGTTATTTGGGAAGTAGAATTACTAAATATGGACGAAGCAGGAGCGATATAAAATGCCGATTAGCACAAGCGAAACGAGCCTTCAGTAAGAAATATAATTTGTTTACATCAAAAATTAATTTAAATGTCAGGAAAAGATTTTTGAAAGTGTATGTTTGGAGTGTCGCTTTATATGGAAGTGAAACTTGGACAATCGGAGTATCTGAGAAGAAAAGATTAGAAGCTTTTGAAATGCGGTGCTATAGGAGAATGTTAAAAATCAGATGGGTGGATAAAGTGACAAATGAAGAGGTATTGCGGCAAATAGATGAAGAAAGAAGCATTTGGAAAAATATAGTTAAAAGAAGAGACAGACTTATAGGCCACATACTAAGGCATCCTGGAATAGTCGCTTTAATATTGGAAGGACAGGTAGAAGGGAAAAATTGTGTAGGCAGGCCACGTTTGGAGTATGTAAAACAAATTGTTGGGAATGTAGGATGTAGAGGGTATACTGAAATGAAACGACTAGCACTAGATAGGGAATCTTGGAGAGCTGCATCAAACCAGTCAAATGACTGAAGACAAAAAAAAAACTGCAACAAGAAAATCACCAAGTTACTAATCCGACTACTTCACTATTTCGCAGTCATAAACGCCCTGATTTTTAGAGTACAACCCACGTCGATTAACCAGTAAACTCTACATACAAGTATCAAGTTTCTCGGTCACCACTGTGACTATCTGCAATATGAAAAGTACACCGCTACACGTCAATATAACCTTTAGATAAAAAACACGTTCCCAGTTATCTTCTTCTTGTTGTATTAATCATTCCTAGGATTGGTTCGCCAGCAGTTTTCCTTTTCCAGGCGGTTCTATCGTGTGCTAATCTCTTTGTTACCGTTTACATTTTACATCCAACATTCTGTATAGTTTGTTCAATATACCCAAGTCTTGTTCTTCCTCTTGCATTGATTTCCTTTAACTGTGCCCTCTATTATGGTGTGCAACAAACTGTTACGCCGTAGTACATGTCCTATCCGCGTGTTTCGCCGTTTCTTTAATAAATTTCGTAAACATGGCATCTCAACAGTCCTTTATAACACTTTTTCATCGATTATTTTCTCCTTCCATATAATCGTCAACAACCGTTGGTAGCATCACTGTTCACTAAACACGATGAATGTGTTTTTATTTTTCCTTATCTGCTTCGTTGTTGTCTGTCTTAAAGCAAAATTAGCTTCTCGTGTAGCTTCTTTTTCCTTCCTGAAGCCAAACTGGTCTGAACGTATACACTCCACTTTCCCTACTAGCCTTCGTAAGATTATGGTGAGATTTTTTATGCGTGGAGTATCAGGCTTATTGTACGGTATTGTTCGCATTTCTTTGCCGAGAGTTTGTTTAGTTTTGGGATTATAAACTTTTTGAAATTGCCAGGCTCTACACCGGTTTCATAAATTTTGCAATCTAGCTCGTACATTGCATTCTGACATCTATTTCCTTCGAATTTTATTAGTTCTGCCGATAGTACATCAACTCCAGATGCTTTCGTGTCTTTTAGGGTTCTAACTGCTCGGTCAAATTCACTTCTCAATATACTATCGCCCAATTTCTCTAAGTTTACTTTCTCTTTATCCTTCATCACATATTTCATGTCTGGTCCGTCATATAGTTTCCCTCTCTTAGCCATCTCTTCCTGTTCATACGCTGTAGAGTTGTCTTTTTTGAAAATTCCATTACACGTAATTTTCCTATCCCCAAAAAATTATTTTACTGTTGTATAAGCTGTTTCCAGATAGTTTAAATTAGTCTATCAACCTACATCGACCTTCATCGGTCCTGCACAAATCTTTGTCTTGCTTCCTTCTCCTTCTGTTAATAGGATTTTTTTACTTTCCTATATTCCCTCTACCTTCCTCTTTACTTATCTTCGTTTGCCCTCTTTAGTTCTTCTCTGTTGCCCAGAAGGGCGGTCATCATGACCCTCAAAGGAGGTAATGCCATATGAATATGCCGAACAATATTGCTAACAATAGATAGCAGATAAAGAAACGTCAGCGTTCCAAATTACAACATTATAACAAACCACGCTTCTAACTTGCTCCGTTCAAATTTTTTCGACCTTAATTTAGCGTAACTCAAAACGACTAAAATAGTCTGCATCCAGTTTTCACATGCAGAACTTAAGATAGACTACTATAGCATATCTAAATTTTAATGAAATTAGTTTACTGATTTTGGAGCCACAATATTTTATACAAAGACCTTTAAGTCAATAAATATTTAAGGGAATCAGGATTGAAGTGAATGATGTTTTCATACGCTTACACTTCAAAACATAAAGAGAATTCATTTGCAATCCCCCCCACTCATACCGTGCAACAAAAAGTAATATCGCACTTTTCTTCGAAAATTCAGTAAATATAAACCCAGATATATTTGTTGCATTTTTACTTAAAAATGCATGATTTAAATTTGAGTCATGTCTTTAAAATTATTGTTTATTTTAATGCCCCGAACGTTTCACGTACTGCAGTGGTCCATTTAGTGATATTTACATATTTTATTTTTTAAGAAGTCATTTCGACTTCTGGTTACAGGATTTTTAATTCTAAAAGGTTCGTTTCAACTTTTCAATTTGATATAAATGTCAGTTTGAAATTCTAAAGGAATATTTACAAAAGTATTTAAACATGAGTGGGCTTTGTAAGGTGTTCTATTGATCGCGAGTGAAACGATTTGCAGCCAGTTCGTTGTTCGTTCCAAACTTGCTGTGAAACTGGCCTATATCGTCGGTGGATACACTAAATTTTCCGATAAATATTGTGACAAACGAGGTACAAATATATAATTATTTTTCTGGTAATAATGAGTTAATGACCAGTGGTAGGCTTGGTGTGCTGTTCGTCTTGTACTCAATAGATGCGCCAGCAGGAAGTAAACATTTTTTAAGTAATACGTGGGCTTTAGCAGGCCCCAACTATTATTATCCGTTGTATTATAACGGATGAGCCGATGAAAGAGGCGATTTTAATAATTCTTTTATTTCTCCATTGAAAAAGTGATTTGTTATTTAGAGTTGGCGATTCGTTCTACTCTGGTCTCTCACTTTTGGTCTGCAAACTTGGTTCCCTAGTGCAGAACGAGGCTAATTTACACGATCTAAAGTCTTTCGGTAAAGTACTCGAACATCCGTAGCAAGTAAATTACAAAGAAAAAAGTTTCTGCTTGAAGGGAATCAAAAACACCGTTCAAATTTTTAAATTTATTTCTAACAAAATTTACTGGATTTTTGCGAATTTATATGCCTAAATTTTGATCCTTCTTTGGAAAGGGAATTGATCCTACGGAAAATTTATCATCGCTAAGGAGGTTTGACACCTCTAATATTAATCTGCCTGTTATAAATTTAATTTCAGTTAGGGGCAAACTTCATTTCATCGTTCAGCTTTCATTTAAGTCGGTTGAAACGTTTTTGTTCGATGCCAAGGAATATAGGAGTAGAAGAGGTGATATGCTAATCGGTCACAGATTAAAAAAAAAATTGTCGCCGATCTTCTTGGCGAAGTAGTAGCGTCTCAGCCTTACATTCGGAGGCCTGGGTTCGAATCCCGGTCAGGCATGGAATTTTTCATACGCTAAAAACTTTCATTCTCATACAACAAAATGATCAAAGCAGCCGATATCAGTCATCTAAGTCAACTTAAAATAAAAGATCGTTTTGAATAATTTACGAAGAACATTAATGTCATTTTGTAAATCTCTGCTTACAGTGCAGCTACTATTTCATGATCAGTCGTAGTTAGCATTAGGTACATTCACATCTTTTGTTAAATGTCAAGAAAATTATTCTAGTCACGTTTTATCCCGTTGGGTTTGAACATTTTTTTTTTTTTTCACTATAATAGTAAAAAAAAAAAAAATAGCTTAGTCTTACTTTGCCATCACTTTTTTCTACCTTTTATAAGTGTAAGTACGCCCAATTTGGACGTTATTATATTTTTTATCAGAAGTTTCTTAATTACCGCCCATTTTCCGAGTAATTACCGTGTACATGTATATACCACGCGCACCCAGGTTAGAAAAATGTAAAAAAAAATCTTGTGTGGACATACAATACATGCATTCCTTGTACGCGTATTAAATAGCATATACACATTTTTTTGAAATGAAAAGTACATATATATATATATATATATATATATATATATATATATATATATATATATATATATATATATATATATATATATAATTTTATTTCACTAACAACTTCTGATATTTTTTCATGTATTTTTTTTATTGTTATTATTTATTGTAATTTTTTTTTACGATCAGTGTTTAATAATTAAAATGAAGTTTAATTATTAAAATCAATATATTAAATTAAAACAAAAAAGTTAAATAAAAGGAGATGAAGTCGGATTCGAACCGATCTTAAACGTTTTTGTTCGATGCCAAGGAATACAGGAGTAGAAGAAGTAATATGCTAATTGGCCTCAGATCCCCGTTTAAGATCCAAATATTTCATTAATTAAGATTTTATTTGTCTATAACTCTGGAATCAATGAAAATAAGTCCACATATGATATATCGCTGAAAAGCTCTCAATCAGGGCTTATTACTGCAGTTAAGAAAAAGTCCAAGATCCAAATATTTTTTTGGATTTTGGACTTTTTTGGACACTTTTGATCAAGTTGATTGCAATCAAAAGAGGGGTGGTGCAAAACTAGATGTTACAACAGTTTTAAATCCAAAATTTCAACATCCTAGGGCTAATCGTTTTTGAGTTATGGATATTTCCGTTGAAATCTGAAAACCGAAATTTTTCGCGATCACAATATTTCCTTTACTTCGTACAAGGAAGTAAAAAGATCTCGAAAACGAAATGAAAACGTACAAATTAATGGAAAAATAATCGGGGAATAAAATAAAATAAAACACCCTAGATTTTTTCCGTTGTATACATCAAGTTATTCACTTGAAACTTATCGGTGGCTACTACGGTTTATAAGGCTATCGAAAATCAGTGTTAGCGTTTTCTATTAGCCTTACTAGTTTTCATTATTTTAGAAGCTTGTCAGCCACTCATTAGTCTTTATCTCGATTAGCAGTACTCTCATACTGTTTGAAACTTAATGTTTTCTTGGTAGTGATTATCGTATTTATTATCTATTCCTGTAAACATGTTTGATTTTGGGAGTTGTTTGTATCAATCGTTGTAGAATTGTAATTATTGTTATCAATTTTAATTGTAATATTACAATTCTAATTGTAATATTAATTGAATTATAATTGCACATATATATTGTTCTTAATGTAACATAATAAAAGTCTATGAAGGCAGATGTTCGTTAATGTTTTATAACATTTTATGACCGACATTATACGTTTTATATGTTGGTACATTTTTTATGAGCGTTTGTGTATTGTACACGTCGTTAAACCTACGTTTTTTACTATTCAAATATGAAAGTTTTTATTAACTATTCTACGAGGCCTTTCGGGGCTTAAGTTTGTGGAATCACTTATAAATAATCGTCAGCCAGAACAATTATTTTAAAAGTGGAAATATATATAATTTTCTTATATAGATTTTCAGATTGTTTTACGCTATAGTTATTAAATGTTAGTTGACTGAGAGTAGAAAAATGTCTAATTGTAACTTAATGGCTCTTCCCCGAGAATTCTTTTTAGTGTTCCCTAAGATTTTGTATAACGAGTACATAGGGACTCGAAACGAGACCGATGAGTTGAGTTTTACAGTACCTTTTGTTTTATAATAATAATAATAATAATAATAATAATAAAAATATCTTATAATATTTACTTATCAGGCAATCCTCTTGGTCCAAGAGTGCTTTTTTTACCGTATTTGATATTAATATTTTTCAAAATATCGGGTCAGTTTTTTATCCGTAATTATTGATGTGAACGGCAGCAGCGGCCGATAAACGTTACTGGAGGTAAAACTTCAGAGAACCCGTTTGATTTTTTTTATCTATGTATAATCAGTCTGTGGAAGGCACAGAACGTCGAAATTTTTTTTTACGACAGTGCCGTATTGAGGCGGGAACACTTCATGGGGAAGTCAGGGATTCGGTTGGAATCATTAGTGGAGCGGTAACGAACACTGAACTATCAGTAATTTTTTCTCTTGAGTTGCTCTATTCTCTCACTGCCATCGGCTGGCCAGCAAAGGGGGTTACTACCCGTCCTTTTATTGTTGTAATAAAATTTAATATTTTATCGTTGAACTGTGAGAACTTGAGCCAAAAACTTTATAGGTCCATGTAAACGTGATTCTTATGTTATTGAAATATTTTATTCCTGTTTGATTCATATATATATATATATATTATTTAATTTTAATTGCCTGTTCCTTTTGCGCTTTTTATATTAATTTTGCGTTATTTTATATTGCTGAAAATCAGAGAAGAAATACTTTTAGAATTTAGCAAATTCTTTTTGGTCTGGTTGATGTACAATTTCTTTTAAAAAAGTTAGTTTTTGATATTAAATGAAAGTGTGTTTGGTTATACCCGATGAAGTGAGATCTAATTTTGTAGCATAACTCCAGTTATGCTAAGCATTGCTGGAGTTATATTTGTAATGGCGTTGATGATATAGTTTATTTGGCGAGTGGTGGCGTATTAGCTGCTCGATCTCTCGGCTGTCCAGTAACAGAGAGAGAGTTTTGGTCTGCAGGCAGCAAACCTTCGTATACAGTCGTAGTTAAGAACACTCGGCTTCATAATTTTGCCTTCGCCAAAGTTCTTTATGTCCTTAATATATTAAACATATATTTCATTTTAGTAGCTAATCATAAATCTACTTCAGTAAAAACAAAGCTTGTCTTGATCTTGTCTTATCTATCCACACTTTAATTTTATATTTAGCTATATGATGGTGGATGGTGACATTAATTCATGATTATTTTTATTTCTGAGAATGATCCAACGTCTCATGTCCAACGTACACAATTAACACTATACGCAAATCAATCATATTAAATAAAACGTACGCTATAAATCATCTCATAAATTTTAACTCATTTAATAAAACGTATCTCATAAATTTTAACTCATTTAATGTCAATAGAATCTTGTTAGCGAAATAGTAAAAAAAAAATTATTACTGGGTAGTTTGAGATGATGCTAATAATAGTAATGTCAAAAATTAACTTATTACAAAACAACGACTTACCGTAATTCTAAAATTAATCTCATTATAATATTACACCATTTAAAAATTGGTTCCATAAATAATGTTTTCTAGACCCACTAAATTACACATTACCTAACCCACAACATATTTAATTTCTTTTCAAGTTACACATTTCTTCAATTCCACTCTAAGTGTCCTCCTCTTCTTCATCACGTCGTCCATGGAAGTGTCGGAACTGTATTACGTTTCATATCATTTTACACTAAAACACTTGAAAATTTTGTCTAACATCGGTTCAAGTTTTAAATAATTTGTGTCATAATTTTTCACAGTTTTGCAAACTGCCTTTCAGAGCCTTACATTTATTACTTTGAGTTTTTCTTTCCCTGGTTCTATTATATATTCAAAATTGAATGTTACATTCTTTTGGGCAATGTCATTTTTAACACATGCCCAGACATTTTCAATAGCATTTAAGTTGGGATGATAGTAATAGCATTAAGATAGTAATCTGATATCAGTTACTCCTTTTTCAGCAAATCAAGAATCTATTTTGTTCGTTTTAAATCGCGGTTTGTGTAGTTTTATCACTATGCAATTCAGGTTTTAGTATTTCATATGAAAATGATATCTTGATTTTAATGAGCTAGTCGATCATATTTATATATATATTTTTAATTCTAATTAGGGGCTGGATTTATTTGAACATTGTGGTACGGTACGTTGTCCATGACTATTACAGATTTCAATGGCAGATCGTTAGCAATTGAGACAGCCCATTTTTGAACATTATTAAAATTCATATCGTCATGGTAATCGCCCGTATTTTGACCCGACTTAAGTATTAGGAGAGTATTTTTTATAAAACCGTCTTCTCCTCCCACATCTACTATTATTGCTCCTCCCTTTAGAAACGGGAGCTTTCAGCTCTTCTGAAGAACCATCGGTCCATGCTTCACCCTTCTTTTGGGAAGAATGTAATTGTCCAATTATACAGTAGATGATACCTATGTAGGTTTCATCTACTGCATAATTGGACGATTTTCATCTCTGTACCTCGTTATTGAGCGTAGATAATGCAGTTTTTATCTCGTTTATCATCATTCTCGATCAGAATTTTTCTGTTGTTTTCAACTTTTTTCCACCAGAAATTAAAATTTTTCATGACTACACGTAAGAGCTCAAATGGCCCCCATCAACGTTATTTGCTCTTTTACTAATGGTAAAGGTTTCCTGAGAGAGGGGCGTTCTCCATGCCGTAAGTGAAACTCATTCATTGTCCTTCGAATAACAACTTTGTTGAAATCGTTCAGGTTAGTTTTCAACTTCTTCCTTGGCCATTTTTTCGAGGAGTACTTCCACTAGTTTCCTCTTATTCTTGATGCTTTAAAATGCTCTGAAGGGATCTAACGGATACACCGGTCGCTTTAGGAACACGAGTCTGAATCTTTTTTTAATTTTTTGCTTGTCCTTCGGCTTCTTTCTTCATAAAATTTTAAATATTGAAAATAACTGCTCGAGTCTGACTTTTGATAATCCTCTTTCCCCCAATTTCACTGGTTTTTGCCGATATTTTGGCTTTAAATTTACAATACAATAAATTACATTTTCGAACATTTCAAATAAATTTAACTAAAAAGTAACTTTTCTTTAATGACATTAGCACTATAGATAAACGTATTAACAAATAACAGCTGCGAACAAAGGTCGATTATGTAAGTATGAAATCCAGTTATTGGTTATAAAAAAAGTATACAATGTTTTCAGAAAAGTACGTAAACACGATGTTTTACGCTCGGAGTTCTGATCTCAACTGACAAGTTGTTTACCCCCACCACAAACTATTGCTGTGATGCTACGGCGTATCCAATTTCTATCCGCCACCACTGAATAGACAAGCTGTAAGTTCCTTGAGATGATTTATCTTTTTTTATCTTTTCTGATCTTACCATGGCCTTCAAAAAAAAAAAAAAATGATTACTTTCCTTATGTATGGATATTTACGGGACATGTAGATAAACGACCTTATCTTTCTTAGCATTCGGGATTCTTCTGGAGGTTATTTTATTGTTACCAGGGACGGGAACAGTTACGTTTACTTATTAACTATATTGTTCTTCCTCTAGATTCTAAAGAGGCATATTAGAATCGTGTCTTCGGACTTCATTAAGAAAATCCTTGCCTGACTTCAGAAATTTTGTGACACTGAAGATGTGCAGTTTTTAACCGGTTTTATTGTACCGCTACTAGAATGTAATGAATTAAGACCGGTTTAGTTTTGTTCCAGATAAATCAAAGCCTCTGTTATTTGACCTTTTAAGTTTTTTGATTCGGTAATGTGTAAATTTGAAAAATTAGGTTTTTATCGGTTTAAGCACATCGATAAATCTGTGTTGATTTATATCTAATGAAGACGGTTAATCGTATATAATTTGGCCCCTTGCATGATATAACTATACTAAAATTTTTTATACTTTTTGGCTTTTAGCCATAACAGTTTGGATTACGTGCGGTACGCGATGTCTTGTAGTAGATGCGATTCCAGCATTCTTCATGCGTAACTATTGGGTTAATTACAGCACGACGTTAAATAAAAAATACTTTTTCATTTGCCAGGTTCATTAATAAATTCGAAAAATATGATTACAGTCTACTTTATATTTGGCTTAATATATTATTTTATTTTCTTACAATTGATTCATCTTTTTATGTCCTTATCCTTGGACCGTGTTTTGTTTTCTTGAATATTTTTTTATTTAAAAGTATCATTAATTTTCTGCGTGTCGCAATGCGTAAACACTTCATAACCTTATTCACTTTTAATGTTTGCTGTTTTTAATATTTATTTAATTATTTTTATGAATACATTTCATGCCTTACTGATAATATTTTTTTGGAATTTGTTCTTTTTAATTTTTTCATTTTGATTGAAACGATATTTAAGTTATTAATGTGGAATTTTTAGGATAACGAGACCGATATAAGCTCGTTAATATTCTCCCATTATCGTTTGAGTATCCTTAATGCAACCCCCCCCCCCTCAACACTTCATTATTATTATTAATCAAAGTGCATCGTTAACTTATGACCGATGACATATAATATACGTTGTATTAGAAGTTTTCGTTTCTTTAATCCGACTCAGGACTCAAGACTTCCTGTATCATTAAAAATTGAAATTACATCCGTCCGGTGAGATTCAGCGTAATTTTGTCGGTAAAGTTGTATGATTTATTTGATCGTATTAGCTTTTCTAAATAACTTTTGGTGCCGTACACTTACCTTCATACGTTATATAGTCATCGGTATGAGTTGTTAACCGTGAATCGGTTTTTGTATTGCATTTAATCGTTAACCGAATCGTTCAAGAGCATAACGATTAGTTAAGCTCTTACAATAGATATCGATGAGTTTCTAACCTACGAAAACGGTTTAATTTGTTTGCGCTTCCCATGTAAAGCAGAACGTCTTTCAGTATGCGTTTGTTTTTATTGATTTTCGATTAAAATTTAAAAGCTGTTAGATCAATATGAATGATACTTCTACTGAATTTCTTTTATTGCATTTTACCAGCGTAAATCTGTTCGGATGATTCCATCTATTTGGTGAGCAGTAAAGCTTTTAAACAGAGAGCGTGTCGTATTTTACGGTGTAGTTTTTCCTGTGATTACGTGGCGCCGAGTTAAACGTGTTTTTTTTTTAAGAAATCTGAAAGGCCCCGTAAATAAAATTTACAAAATCGATTAAGTTATATTTTTGTATTTCATTTATCAAAAAGTGGTAAAATGTTCTATGTATATAACAGTTGTAATGGAAAAAGTTATAGTTTCATAAATTTCGTAGGTTGACGATGACGTAATTTATCATAAGGAATTCGTGTGTGTAAAATCATACCGTTATTTCCTTTCCATAATGCATATGTTGCAATCCGTTCAACTTAAGCGTGGGGAGCAGTAAGTAACCCCACGATCCAATGAGATGAGGTTGGTATGTTTGATATGTAGATCTTATGTAGATTCAGGTGACCATTCCTAAGATGTGTGATTAATTGAACTCCAGCCACCAAAATATACTCCTTACATCTAAAATATAAATTCCTAATCAAAATATAACTCCTTACATTATCACCTTCTGCAGTGGCTAGTAACTTGGCAGATGATTTCCGTTCGGTGTCCCTCACCTCATCATACAATAATGAATTTCAGAGGTACAAATTACAGATGGAAATACTATCGTTAAACGTTGGTGAATCGGTCGGTGAATTAAACGCTCCATTTTCATTCAACGAGTTGTCACACGCGCTTAAAACCTCACTTGACACCTCCCCTGGACCTGACAACATTCGTCTCAGTATGCTCTCACAACTTCCTAATTCGGCGCTGCAACAACTATTGTGTATTTATAATAGCTTGTTCTCCTCACAAGTTTTCCCTTCGGTCTGGTCAGAAGCCGTTGTCGTACTACTTAAATCTGGTAAAGAAAAAGCAAGCCCCACAAGCTACCACCCTATCTTCTTGACAAGCGTCTTAACTAAAGTAATGGAGAGAATGGTGAACCGCAGGCTTACATGGTACTTGGAGAGACATGGCCTTTTATCTCTAGAACTGTGCGGTTTCCGACAAGGTCGATCTTCCATTGACCATTTAGTGTCATTGGAAACAGTCATTCAAAACGCTTTCCTACTACGCCAGCGCCTCGTCGCTATCTTTGATATCAGTAAGGCGTTCGACACGGCTTGGAGACATGGTATTCTAAACACCCTCAAAGAATGGGGAGTCAAGGGCAACATGCTTACTTTTATTAGAGGTTTCTTAAATGACCGAACTTTCCGTGTTTGTGTTGGAGACTCTCTCTCGGGTAGCGTCGTCTTGGAAAATCAAGGTAGTGTATTAAGTGCCACCTTATTTTCTAGAGCCATCAATAGTACTACTAAATGTGTACAGCTAGCTACCTGTTTCATGTTTTTTATTGGTTGATGATTTTGCTATATATTACGGTCCCGTTCAACAGCCACAGCAGAGAGACTACTACTGAATACTATATCTCGCCTTGAAGCTTGGTCCAAGGTTACCGGCTTCACCTTTTCACCTGAGAAAAAATGTGTTGTCTTTTGTCGCCTGCAGGACCCCTTTATTCCTCAAGTCTTTCTCAGCGGAGAGCTAATTACTATCTCTCCTGATGTCCTGTTTCTTGATAGCCGCCTAACGTGGGTCAAACACATCAAAGAATTAAAAACAAAATTTTTCAAACTTTTAGATATGCTCCAAATCCTTAGCAATACCAATTGGGGAGCCGATCGGTCACGTATGTTCCATTTTTACTATTCCGTAGTTCGTTCCCGTTTAGATAACGATTGTATCGCCTACTGTTTAACGCGTAATACCGTGCTTAAAATGCTGGATTAGTATTTTACATACATTTTAATAGTGTTTTTTATGAATTTAATTTGTAATTTTTATTTTTTCTGTTATCTGAGAAGAGCCTTTTACACGCCTCTCGGAGTTCGTTAAATTTACTTTATTTTAATTTTAATTTTATAAGTTTTTTTTTTTTAAGTTTTTATCTGTGAGTTATAATTATTTTTGTAGTATTTATTTATTTACAATTTAAAACTTACATGATCATCCGTCAGACCTAAGTCTGTCGACAGATATACTAAAAAATTATTATTACATTATTAAGTGGTTAATGCAATAACCAATTTTATGTAACAACTAAAGATATTATTAGTTTTATAATAGTTATAATAGTAGTACAATTATAAAAATTAATTTAACAAAATTAAACTATATATTTAAAAACTAATGAACAAATTATTTCTTTAATATTTGTTATGTATTAGATTTAGAAACTAAAACTATATTCAAGAAACAAAACTATACTTAATTACAACAGCTAATTACACAATTAATATCTTGTTGCAACAATTGCATAAAGAAAATAAATAACTAAGCTTTAACCATTCAACAATACATTATTTATTGATTTATAATAATTATTAACATTAAAATAATAACTATAATCATGTTATAATTGTCTGGACTGCCAGTATAAATCCAACATGAATCCTGTTAGTACCTATTACGTTATAGTTAATGCCCACTCAATGAAAAGTTTTTTTAAATAATTTTTTTTCATTTTTACATTATTGAGGTGATTCGGTAAAGAATTAAGTAATGCAGGAACAACATACTTCTTTAATCGTTTACCATAAGTGTTATTATATCTATCTGTAATAAAGCTAATTGCTCTCAAATTGTATCCACTTTCTAGATTTACCCTGTATTCACTGTTGTAAAAGTTCTTAAAAATAATTACAAATTTAAATAGACCTCTAGCCGACAGAAACCTTGTAAGATTATTTAAATTGGTGTCATAATTGTTATCAGAATCATAACGAGCAATATCTTTGAGGACCCTATTTTGTATTAAATTTATTTTATTTATGAGATAACAGATTCAAACAAGGATGAATAGAGTAAGCGTTTACAGTGAATTGGTAATAGGGGTGAGATGTGGGATTTCATAGCAACCGATCTTAAATTTTTACATATGTTTTATATGGTGATCCCATCTAAAAAAAAAATAATAATGTACACCCAAATATTTGTATTTGTCAGCATTCTGGAGATGTTCACAATTACAGTTTATGTGGTAATTTTTTATACAGTCACATGTAAGACAAATAATTTTTATTGGTCTTTGGGATCGAAGATAAGGAGATCTTACATGTAAAACAACAGTTTTTTTAACGTTAATAATTAGGCCTTTGTCATGAAGCCACTTTAATAGATTATTAAATTCTTCTTGCATTAAAAACTCTGCTTCTTCCAATTGCTTATGTCCAAGTGCTAAAACACTATCATCAGCGTATTGCAAAAGACGTGAATTAGAGATCGCGCTAGACATATCATTAACGTTCAGATTAAAAAGTGTTGGGCCCAAGATAGACCCTTGAGGCACGCCACTATCCGTTTCGTATCTATCACTATATTTATCTTTAATTTTAACAATAAGTTTTCTGTTACTTAAATAGTTTTGTAGCATATTATTAAAAGGGCCATTAAACCCTAGCTTATTTAGGGCATGTATGTTAGCTGTGATGTAGTATGTTTTCTGTTTAATATTTTAATTTTAAGTTTTTTATTTTGTTTTTGTTTTTAATATCTTATTTAAATTTTTATATCGTTGTAACTTTTGTTGTTGTTTTATTAGATTTTATATTTTAATTTTTCTTTACGGAGCTATGATAACGTAAAAACGTTTTTGCCAAAAAAACCAAAAAAAACAACAAAATATGCCTGTCTAGTATTCAGATCTGAATAAAAGTAACTTACCCTTATTAGGAATTGGATTTCAGAACTTTCGACTTCAAAGATTAGCCTAAATTACTGATTTTTGACGACAAATTGAACAGTAGATCAACGCGATGGGTTACGTGTATTTTAAGTACAGAACTTTTACAATAAATAATACGCTTAATTTTTAGTTGAAAAATAATAATACAGTAATAAATACAAAATAATAAGTAAATAAATTAATACGCCGATCCTAGTCAGGCTTGGCATTTTTCACAGTACAAAATTCCATTTCACATTCCCTTGCATGAACGTCATCGGAAAAAAGATATAGGATGTCCCATGAAGAAACGGAGAAACTTTCAGGACTTATTCTACTGGTGAAAATAATGAAAAAAGTTCATATAAAATTAGGCCTGGAAACACTTTGTTTTCGAGTTCCGGCTAGCGAAGATTTCACCCTGATTTCTGCTCTTCTAATAAAATGAAGCCCTACTGTAATTTTTGGGCGAGTAAAGCTGATGGTTTCTTATGTAATTTGGGATGAAAAGTAGGATAAACAGTTACTCAGAACTGTAACTATAGTTTTTAAGATATCCGACGTAAAACGTAAAATATGATGTAGAAAAACAATTTTTTTTTTAGGTTTGTAGTAAAATAGCTTTCTTTGTTAATAAATTAAAGGAAGATTTACCTTTTATTTGTTCACCAAGAACGGTTTAATTTCACAGAGGGAGCAGAAAGTAGGACTAAGTGTTTCGCGAGCCGAAACTCGCTAACGAATGTTTTCTGACCTATATTGAACCTTTTTCCTTACTTTTAGTTATAGAATCACCTCCCGAGAGATTGCCTTTCAATTTGTAATCACTGTATATATATATATATATATATATATATATATATATATATATATATATATATTCTGAATATTTAAATATTCTTTACATTTAATGTTTAAATATAGAATTTTTAATATTTATTTGTACTGAAATAGAAGTCTGAAATAGTGAATTTTCTTACGGAATTTTATTTTTCAGAATCGGGCTATCGGTTCTATAAAACGTATAATAGAAAATTTGATCGTCTCAAATTTTTTCATTTGGGTCAGCGACTTAATCCTTGGTTGCGAATCTTATTTATATGCTACGGATATTAAACTATTTTATCTGTGTACTGTTTAGTGTGCGTTTTATTAACATTTTATTTTATAAAATAAACGAAACGAAAACTCATGACTATCGGCCAGTAATTTCGAATTTTTTTGTTTGTACTGACCCCGTAGGGGAAGACACCCTCCATGTGGCAGTTTCGATCCCCACGCCACCCCCTTCGTGACTAACCCTTATGGGCTTTGCCAGAGGTCGGTCATCTTCAAAAACTCGGCAGTCATCTCTAAGCCTTGTTCTTGCCAGTCAGGATAATTCAAATTTTTCTTAATAATAAAGGGTTGACAACGTTTTAGTAAACTTGAAAGTTATAATTACTATAATTTTGTTATCGCTATTGGTATAGGTAGCATTATTAATTAGAATGATAATGATGATTATTGTCGAATATTTTCTATCAATTTAAATACCGTTATCTGCGATTCACCGGCACTGAAACCGCTTCTATTGTATTCAGATACGTTGTCTGTATGTGTAGCCTCGAGTTTTTAATAACTTTATTGTAATATGAGTATATACACTGTCTGTTGTTATATCGTAACCGCATGCATGAGCTAAATATGTGCATAAAGAGGGAGACCGTACGCGTGTTCGACACTTGCGCTAAGTAGTAATTTAGAAATGCTTAACAGTTTTTCAGATGAAAGCGTAAAGTATTCCAGGATTTTATTCCTTATAGCACTCTGCCGGGTAAATTGCATCCGTCGGGTCCAGCGTTATTACAGTGTTAAACTATGATTATCTTCTGTTTATGTAACATTATCAGGGTATTAGATAAGGTTTTACTTTCTTATCTAATAATTTAGATGCGGCCATTTAATTCGTATTACCGTTTAGTTTATCGTCTGTTATCTCTTAAAGCCATAAAATGCGTTTGACTGCTGGCCGTTTTCGTTTTTAATGTCTTCCGTTTACCGCGCTCACTCGCTTATACTGTAGGTATTTCGATGTAGTTTTAAATTTACTATCGGTTTATAAGCCGTTCAGTGAACGATCCGGTCGATTTTATTACATATTTAAAGACGTTAAATGTAACGCCCGTATTTCACAAAAAAGGAATGTATCAATTAATTTTTTTATCGGTGTTAACTTTCCTCCTTTCTGTGATCCGTATTTAGTATCTGTGTTTCAAGCCAGTCAGAAATTCTTTCTCTGAGAATGTGATGTTCATTATACAGCATCATGAGGAAGTTTCACATTTAAAATTCAATATTACTTGTATTTCGGTAGATTTGGCCTGGGTGGTGTGCGATAACCTTTTACGAGAGCAACTGGCATCTCATGTCAGGTGGCCTGCAACCGTTTACGGTAATGTCATTTAATATACGTCGAGAAAAAACGTAGTATTTTTATTCAGCACAGAAACTTGTACATTGGGAATATGAAAATGGAAATTTGTTGCGTATGTAAATTCGCATGCCCTGCTTGGATTCGAACCCGGGACCACCAGATGAAAGGGCAGAGACGCTATCACTCTGCCTCGCAGTTCGAAAAATTTTCCATTTTCTTTAAGTTTGAATTATCACACAGAATTGGCGTTTTGTTGGGTTACGATATGGACGAAGTCAAAAAATTGTTCAAATTGTTGACGTCTGAATTTAAATTAATTTTGTATTCTTGCGGTTTTTGCTGGAAACCCCTTTTTCTGTTCCGTTTTTTTTACTTACGATTCATATGTATATATACATATATAAATAATTCATTATTTATTTTTTACGGCTTTGTGCTATGCAAATTATGTTTCTGAAAAATCTATTGAATTTCATTAGTGGAGATGCCATACACCTCCTACGTCATTTAGTTACTATGTAATGCGTGCATTACACTGTAAGGTACTTGAATTTTGCTACTTATTGATTGCATTCATTATTTCAAGTGAATCGATTTTGTGCGCAGTATTTTGAAAATGTTTTTGTTCTTTATCTTTTATAGAGTTTCAACAAAATTTAATTAACATTTTTCAGAGTGTGAAATAGTGGTGCGGCTTCTGTTTCTTTTTTTTTTTTTAGTATTTTCCAGAGTATAATTATCCGCCTGATTGTTTAAAAAAAAAAAAATTTCTTTCACTTTTCTATTGCTTTCCCTGTTTTTCGCTTTGGTTCTCTATCATCCGTTTTTACCATCATAAATTAAACATATTCTACACTACTGTTAAGAATTATTTTTTAAATGCCAGAATCTCCTGGTTCCAGCGACTGTCGTATCAGTTAGTGGAAACTTTTCCGGCTGTTAATTTAAACTTCGTCCTCCTTTGTAAGTAATAATATTTTAAACTGTTTAATTTTATTACCTAATATTCTGTTTTATCTTTCTGTTTAACTCATTTTTTTACGTTTTCGAATAGTTATTTTACAAGCAATACTAACGGTAGTCTCGGAAATTAAAAAAAAATTATTCTTCAAGTACGTAATTGTTCGCCTAATCAGTTTATTAGAAAAATGAACGACAAAAGTTTTTTTTTAGAGATAATACTTTTTACATTGCTGTTATTAAAAAGTATATAAAAATAATAATTTTAATCGATTCTTTTAGCACGCATGAAGTAGGAGTAAAAAAGTTGTTAAATAAAATTACGATTAATTTGACCGCTGGTTTAAGGAAAATACATTTTGCCTATCAATAACTTCTTTATCATAAACAAATTAATACTTCACGCACGTTTACAACTTGTATATATTTTAAAACTATTTTTCGATATCCATTTTTAAAACATTTAAAAAAAAAATTAATTTTGCAAACTTACTCCGTACGAACGTATGACAAAAATAGTATTTTTACTTCCTTGTACGAAGTAAAGAATGTATTGTGATCGCGAAAAATTTTGGTTTTCAGATCTCAACGGAAATATACATTTTACTCTCCCCTGAATCCATTTTGACTAGTTTCGGTGTGACGTGTGTACGTATGTATCTCGCATAACTCATTAACGATTAGCCGTACAATGTTGAAATTTTGGATTTAGGACTGTTGTAACATGTAGTTGTGCACCTCCCCTCCTAATTGCAATCGACCGGACCAAAAGTGTCCAAAAATAGTAAATATACAAAGAATCTGGATTTTGGACTTTTTCTTAACTGCAGTAATAAGCCCGCATTGAGAGCTTTTCAGCGATATATCATAAGTAGTACTTATTTTCATTGGTTCCAGAGTTATAGACAAATAAAAGTTTAATAATTGAAATATTTGCCTCTCTTACAAAGGAAAGGGGTACATTGATTCGAATCAGACTTCGAACCGATGTACCAGCTAAATCTTTTTTTAATTTAAATATATTAATTTATTAATAATTATTAACCTGATTGTAAAGAAAAAAAAATTACAATAAATAATAATAAAAAAAATGAAAAAATATCAGAAGTTATTAATTAAATAAAATTTTATGTACTTTTCAGTTTAAAAAAAGTGTATATGTAATTTAATAGCCGTATAAGGAAGTCATGTGGTGTCCACATCAGATTGTTATTCTTTCGATTTGATGACACAGGTCTTTTAGGCAGTATAGCTACCTTTTTATCCTGAATAAAAACATTTAATTTCTGAAATATAATTCTTAAGGATCGTTCGAATTCGCACATCCAGCTCTTTCGTTCGAATTTATTTCTGTTAGGAAGAGAAGACCTTCCTAGAGTTATTTTGGGCTGATGTGTAGACAATGGTTGTCACGATGTCGGGGCCGGCATTTGTTAAACGGAAACTGTTGCAATATACGACTCTATCAATAAATTTGTTTTATTTATTTCTTTTAAATGTGTGCATTTGTGCGTTTGCGTACGCGTGCGATGTCATCCTTCATTAGAGTATCGCTATTGTTTCTCTGTTTATTTAAAACATCTTTATTACATCTTATCTTGAATACACTATTTTAGCCTTGTTATATTTTTAACACTAATATTTGTTTTTAGAATTGTGAACAGTAGAGGAAAAGTTTCTTTGTCATTTTTTTTAATTTTGCTTTTGTACACGCATTTTTATTTTGTCAAATCTAACAATTGTAATTTTTAATTATTTTATTTATAATTTAGTTTTTTAATGGGAATAATGTTTAAAATTATAATGTGCATTTTTTCCTGACTACGTCCATAGGAGGAGTATTAATGTATTTAACTGTTACGTATGTTTGTTCCCATCCGTAGCTTCCCTGATCCAATCAGTTAACCAAGTTTTGATGGTAGTTTTTGGTAGTAACAGGTCTTCGCCCTGGAAATAACATAGGCTCTTAAATTATCAAAACAAAAAAGGAGGATTTTCAAATTGTAATAATGGTATTCCATTAGACGATAAAAAAGAAACACCTTTTGCCTCTTTTGAGGATTTCGAAAGATTCTTCGTTCTCGAGTTGAAAGAGAAAAATGTACTTACCAAAATGAAGCAGGAATACATCGCGGCTAGCACATACATGCGTTACACCATTGATTCTAAAACTTTTTCGCCCAACGCCCACATTAAGAATCAAACATTTTCTAGCGCCTCCAAAATTTTAAAGTTACCATCTGTTAAAAATAATAATTGCGATTGCTGGTTTTAAGATGTGCTCTTAAAAACAGCAATTGCAATTATTGTTTTTAAACGTCGCATATCCTATTTTTAGATAAATTACAATAATAATAATAACAATTACAATAATTACAACAATAATTAAAACAGTTTCAGTAGAAAGAATTACAAAAAAATTAATTAAAGGTACAGTCTTAAGCTTTTAAACGATTTTAATGCAGTTTACTGAAAAAAATTCGTTTCACCAATACGCTCGATTAAAGATGAAGAAAACTTTCAGATTTTTAAAACTTTTCTTCTCACTGATTTCTTTTTTTTATTCGTCTCTGTAAGTCCCTTGATTGCAGAATTAAAGTAGTTTGATACAATCATTTTTTATCATTATAGGTGTCCCTTTAATTTTTTGTACTAGTGTAGTAGGTATTTAACTTTAGTTTGAAATATTAGGAAAAGATCATTTTTGCCTTTTTTAATCAGCCATCGCCTTCTTAGACCGCCTGAACGCCCCCAATTTTCTGTAAGCCTTTTACCGCCCCCGTAGTCTTCTGCGCCCACAAGAGGGCGTTATCGCCCACTTTGAGAGCGATTGCGTTACACCCATGTACATTAACGTTCATTGACAATAAAAAATTTCTATTTAAGTAGCATAACGTTTCTAAAAAACAAAAACCTTATACCAATATTGCATTTAGATAATTAGTATATTGAATAGTAAAGCTATGGAAACAACAAAAAGCGTGCCTGAAAAGCCGGAAAATCTACACGTGCCTGTGTAGAATGTAAAATACGGTTGCTTTAATGGCCTCCACGTTGTTAAAACTAATAGGCACCCGAATGCAACATAAAATTAAAAGTAATATTAAATTTAAAATCGCTGAATAACTTTTCCGCCGGAAGGCGGAGGTAGATTTCACCGTTGCTAAGTAAGGGATAAATGATTTCCACCTTAAAATTAAGAAAAACTTCAAATTTACTCAATACAACAATGGTTGCATATGAAAATAGTTTCACGTGCTTAGCATACGGCAAACCCCATCTTCTTCAATTCTAGCAACATTGAGGTCATTCCTTGCCGTAATGTCGTAAGAGTTAGTCATATCAATAATTGCTTCAGACAAAAGTTTTAGGTAATGTTTAGAAAACTAACGACCAGTTTAAACCGATTTGATACTACACCAATTAAGAGAGGTATAATTATTTGTCTTCAAAACCCCATTTTTCCACCTCCTTGGGCCAATGGTTGGTGATATCAAAAAACTTTACTTAGATAAGTTTTATGACCTTATCCATAGAATAGTAATATTCGATATTTTACTTAATGAGAAAGTTATTGCGATATTTTGGTATTTCGAAAAAGCCCTCCCCATTTCTACCCCCGTGGTCCGTTTTGGCCGTTAACGAACTCGACCGAGATTTTTGGACGAGTTATTTGTAAGAACAAATTTATAAATGATTGGTGCAAAATTACGGCAGCTATCGTGTCCACAAGAAAGTGAAATATATAAATATGTATATATACATAAACCTTTGACCTGACGGTGGTTTTGGGGTCTGGGGGATGTGAAACGCCAATATATGTCGAAATTTTTCCCATGATATCCATTACAATAGTCGAATCATGATACCCATTACAATAGGTAGCTTTCTTACGAAGTCTACCTAAAAGGAACAAAGCTAGTTAAAAGTATATGAAGAAAAATTATAAAGGATCTTTTTCAGTCAATTTGAAGGTTAATAAACCCGCTTCAAACAAATGTTAAAATCGAGAACGGTTTTGTTTTGCTCTTCGATAACTTTCCTGTTAACCTTCCTACTTTCTTTGCTGAAATCCTCTTCAAAATAACTGAAAAAAGTATAATTTTTGATTATTTTTTTTCCTGACCGTACTTTAAGCTCGCATGCAAGGTACTAAATATTTGTAAAAATGTATTCTATTAAACGCCTAATATTTAAAATTCTGATCGGCCTTTTTCAATACAATTTTATTGTTTTTCGTCAAAAAAGTTTTTATATACACGAATAGTTTCTCATCAATCGAACATAACCATTTTTTATTAAAAAAACCTTGAAAATGGCATTTTATTAAAAAATTGTTGATTAATTAAAAGTCCATTTCGGCTAAAACAGTGAGGAAAAGTTTGCTATTACGCAAATTAATTTTTTTTGTTTATAACCAAAGAAAAGTTGCCGAAAGGGTAAAAAGCGTGGTTTGAAATGGATAAAACATTGACGGTTAAGTAAAGGAGGCATTAGGGAAGCCTATGGTAGACACAGTTCATTGTAATGTAAATATATGTATAAATGGATAAACGTGATGACTATTCTTATAGTCTTTTCCGTTTTATTGACTCCTGGATAAAGGTTATTGACGAATTTAAATGTTTTTAGTTCTAAATCCTCTTGTTATTATCGCTGTTCTAGGACTGCCCCCATCATTTTATGAAAATTTAGATAATTTCCTTTTAGCTTCAACGTTCTAAAGTTTCATTAAAATTTATTGTTTTTTATTTTTTTTTAAATAAATTTATTTTGTTGCTTTTTCTATCATCGTAGCTGTAAATATTTTAACATCAAATAAAATTGTTTCTACGGTTCAATGTACTTTAAACTGCGATTTAACTTTTAAGCGTTTTTTATTTCATTTTCATCCCAACCATTTATACATTCGTACGCGCATGTACCTTGTAGTATTTTAAAATATTTAATTATTATTTTTTTTAATTTGATGTTCTTATCGTCCTTCAAGTGTGGTTTTGTGTGATAAATATTATTTTTAAAACTAGATTATAAGTACGTTATTAGATAATAATGTTTTCTTATTTTATTTGATTTCATTGTATTATTTTATTTAACATTAATATATTTTTAATGTACCATTTACATTGCTTTTTTTCCTCTAGAATTTCTATTTATTAATGTTAAAAACAGTATATCAGTGTTGTTATAACTTAACTCTCGTGTCAAATTATATATGTCAAATGTTAACGTTTTAAATTATGTTGTTTTTTTTTTTAATAAGGTGTAAAGTTTTGTATTGTGTTTGCGAGAGAGTTAGATAATTTTTTTCTATTTATTTATTTTTCTATAAAAAAAAATCTAATAAATGAAGTTTCTTCCGTTCGTATTATGATAGTTCTACCAATTTTAATAGTGATGTTTTGATTATTATTATTATTATTACTTATCCTCTTAGTATTGCTGGTTATTAAATAAGCTTGGTGACGTGTCCTAATTGGATTTTAGCCAAAATCTATTTTGCGGGAAATTAAATAGGGTTGAATAAACCAAATTGTATGCGTCCCAAGTATTTTTGGATGTAATATTTGTATATTAACGGGCGGTATCAGTACAACTGTCAACGTCAACATTATTATTATTATCTTATTTTAATATATATTTGTATTAAGCCAAATAAAACCTTTTTGTATTATTGTCATTAAATTTTACTAAGTTATTTGTTAATGATGAATAATATTTCTTAAATATTCTGTAATGTTGCAACAGCGACAAAATTTAGCTCCGTGTGCAGTTGCCGTTTTCTTATTATAATAAGTACGTGCGTAATTTATTATTTGAAGAGAGAAACTGTGGGAATTTTCTTCTCAAACAAATGAACGTTTTCAAACTAATAAAAATAATAAAACGTATAAAAAAATAAATGAATATTTATAATTGCAGTTTTTAGTAGTCGACCTCAAATTAAAAACAACTACTAGCCATTAATTGAAAGCCGATTTTTTTTTAATGTTGAATTGTTTTAAAAGTTTTTTCATTTTTTTTTTTATTTTACAATCTTATTATTATTTTTATAAGCTGATAAGAGTCTGTAATATGTGAATATACAGTGTTAATTAAATACGGGAACCATTAAATAACTTTTCAGCAATTAACCGTAGAAAAATGAAATTTAGCAAATGTTTTTACCTCGAAACGATCAATTTTTCGCTATGAGACCTCCACACCCCCAAGGCCCCGTAGAGGTCAGTTCAAAAATTTTAAATGGAAAGAGTAGGGTTGTGTATATGTCGGTTTAAAAGGCATTGAAAAAAGATTGTCGTAAACAACATCGGGCTACGTACGACAATCCTAACCAAAGTGACGGTAATGTAATACAGAGTGTTCAAAAAGTGATGTAACGGTATGGGAAGATGAATAAGTTACAATAGTTATTGAAAGTGGTCTCCATAACACGATTCACATAATTGAATACGACGTTGAGTATGCTCTTAAATACATGTTGTAGTAACGTTTGTTGAGGAATTGAAGCGACAATTCAATTCAATTCGCTCTGAGGATGAGTTTTGTAAGCGTCTTCCTTAAAGTATCCCAACAAGAAATAGTCAAGAGAGGATAAATCAGAAGACGGAGGGGTCCAAAATTACCTCTTCAGAATTACTTATTCATTAAAACACTGATACAAGAAAGTCATAGTGTTGTTAACTGTATGAGTCATAGCATTGTCGTGCTGAAACCACGTCTATTCTAGCCGGGCTGCGGATATATTGTTTACAAATTGTTGCACCATCTGTATGTATCGCTCACCGTTTACTGTGCCGTGAAAGAATGTCATGAAGATTCGCCTACGTGAAATTTTACCACAAGCACCCGCTTTTTGTCCGTGCAGAGGAGACTCCTGCAGCTGGTGTGGATTTTCAAAATGTTTATTTTTCAATGCTCTTAAAAATGATGTGCCACAGCTCAACTCTTTCCATTAAGTCTCTATCAGTGCTTGGACTGATGTAAGTAGTCTTGTACCGAATAGTAGATCTTTTGAGAAAGAAGCAAAAGCCAACCTTTATTTAGTATGTTAACCCGTTGAAAATTAATTTAAGGAGTGCCATATTGTAAAGCATTCACTATAGTAATATTTTCTTTTTTTCATTTTTATAAGTTTTCCAGTTAATGTTATTAAATTTTAACGTAAAATTGTTCTTTGAGTATTATTATAATTTCATCAAGCTATTTATCATTGCGCTGTTACAACCTTACACTAAGCTATGATAATAAAAATTTAAATTAATTTTCAAATTGTCCGAATATACTGTATAATTTTACTTTTAAAAAGATTCTTTTCTTTCTATAGGACTTCCCCTACAAAATTAAATCAGGCGATTTAGTAAACGATAAGACTTGAACATCTGTATACATAGATACGATTCGAATCTAGATCTTCATTCATTCATTGATATAGGTTAAAATACATATATATATTTTTTTTAAAAATAAACTTTATGTGTCTGAAAAGATTTTATGTAATTTTCGATTAATATTAATGGGGAAACTTAACAGTTACTTTCCTTTATTCATGGGAAAAGCCTGGCAGTGGTGTCACTGAATTTGCAAAGAGATTAAAATTTAATCATCTTTATGTGTAACTTAACGTTATATTTACAGCTTACGAGAAAACGGCCTTGTTATGCATTCATTACCTTTTAAAAGATTTTTTCCATCAGTTTATTTTAAATAAATCGTTTAACAAAAATATAAAAAAAAGAACGACCCGATTTCAAAACCCGTACATCTGTACAACCACGCGTGATCATCGAATGTAAATTTCCACTATTTTAAAGTGCGCGTGGTAGAATTTCAAATACGGACCGCCAGATTGTAATACTAGCGCTCAAACGTAAGCTAACCTCTGTTGTAAATAACATGATGTCCATGCAACAGAAGGCGTTTTGTGTTCTGCAGTTCCGTTCGACAGCAATTCAGGGTCGATCTACCATCGGCTAAAAAAATTCGTCCTAAAAATAATTTAAAGGATTGGGGTGTTCATGTAAGGGGAAGAGTCCAGCGGGGTGGAGGTGGGGATTGTGAAATCAATCACCGGTTCATGGGAGAGCTAACCGAAGTCGAAATTAATAATGCTTGAGTTCAACTAGACGGCTCGATCGTGCATACAGCCAGGCTGTTCATGAATTTACTGCAACAGATTTTCGGAGATCGAATCATTTCGATCTCCGAATAAGGGTTTGTGGCCACCGTTTCTCTGGACATAAGTCCTCCATATATTTTATTGGTGGGATTATGCAAAAAGTAATGTTTGTCAAGGAACCTCCAAAGCCTCCAGAACTTCAAACTGCTATTTGTGATTTCACCAAGAAAATTCCACGTGAACAACTTGTGAGAATCTTCGAGAACAAAAAAAGCGCGTGCAGATATGTTTGAATGTTCATGTGGACTATTTTTAACGACTATGTATTTACTAGTGCATGACAGGTGCACTGTAATTGATTAAATGATAAGTGGTCGGTGTGAAATAATTCTGTATTCTATATAGATTCATTTTGTATGATTTAATTTGATCCGGTTATTCTATTACTATCGTTTCGTTTATAATTTTTTTCACTTGGAGTAATTTCCATTTTTATTCTAAAAATTTTATTATGATCGCTATTTATTGTTTTCGTCCGTGACATATTACTTATCGTCAGTGAAAATGTTTAAGTATTTCGATTACATTTACATGATATGGCCGTTCCACGAGACGTATCTCGGTACGATTGCTCTGCATTAATACTATTTTATCCGGAATACTTGAAATAAACGGAAACAATTTTTTTTTGTATTTTGAACTGGTGAAAGTAAAGAAAACATTCATATAAATATAGACTCGTAAATTCCTTTGTATCCAAGTTAGGGATAACAAAAAATGTCTTTCTGATTTGTGTTCCGAGGGTATGTATTTTGCTCCAAGAATATATTCTTGATTCTTTGAAATTTTTTTACGTGAAATTATTTAATAAAAATTATCCTTGAAATTGTTATCTTCATTAGCTTGGAGAAAATTGTTTAAAGCCCAAAAAATTGGTGTGGAAAAAATACTAATTTTTTTTGGCTTACTGTAATCTAGTTTTATTCGCTTTACTTTTTGGTTTTTGACTTTGACAGATTTCTCGGAAGTTTCTAAAAATAAACTTTTTAAATTATCAATTTTGCACTATAAAATTTTTAAAACAATTCCTGAAATTGTTTAATTTTATCATTAGGACAAATGAGGATTAAATTTGTTGCCAGTCAAACAAAAGTACTTATGAACTTCCTTTTTTTAACAGTAAAATTTATTTTTACTTAATTTCTCTTTCATAATGAGATATCCTGTATTTTATTAACCTATTTTCTAAGGAAGCCTGTGGTTTATAGCCGATCGGTCAAAATAACTTCTTCCTTCCGGAATATACATCCAGATGAATCTCCAAATACATATTTTACTTTCTTCTAATCGAAGAATATTTTCGTCCTATTAAATGTGTCACCACTTTTGGCTTCTTAAAAAACATATATATATATATATATACTGTTACACATATGTACTGTTTTTTGATGTTAACTTTCGGGTTTTAGAATCCGTGCGTGAGAGATGTGAGGGCAAATTTTCATCGTAATAACTTAAATAATTAAAGTAAGTTTAACTTAACCGATTAGCTAATAAACTAATGTCAAGTAAAGTGAAGTCAGTTGTATATCTTAAATTTAAGTTTTAAAATGAATTGAGATGATTTTCAATGTCTGGAGTCAGTTATTTATATGCGGTTCTTATTGTATATCAGTAAGCTACTTCGTACGGTTATGTTAGGATCATTGCATAGTGTTATTAAAGTATAAATCCAAATGCAGGCCACTGTATAAGGATATATGCAGATTTATTATTTTTGAATTGAAGGAAAGACTTGAAGTTTAAGAAATAACTTAATTCCTAAAGGGAGGCGTATTTGAGCTATAATAATCCGCTCTTCTTAGTTTGGTTTATTAGTTTTATATAATTTAACGTCGAAGAAAATGGACGATTGAAATTTTTTGTTGATTGTTTATCATCAACTAATGATAAGGTTATCTGACCTGCGGCAAGTCCCTCACATTATGCCCGTCTTCTTCTTTTCCAACAAAAAAATTTTGAGTTCCGGATTGTTTCCATATCCTTTTTTATCTTAATAATTTTTACTGCCTCCCTTTTTTTTATTTTCTAACCAATGTTGTAATCATTTCCTGTCGTGATGTACCCCCATCTTTACTCTGAATTGTGATGTAAGTTTCTATTCTCGTTCGTTATCTCTTTCATTTTGTCAATTTAATTTTCTCCGATCTTATCCACGCCTACATTTCAAATTTTCATTTTTTTTCGGTTTTAATAGCCATGTTGAAGTACATTTGAAACGTAACACTTTCCTTTTCTTAAAAAAAGCTTTCTTAGCCTTTCTATTACTGTTTTTATTTCGTTTTCACCGGTAAACTCTTTTCATGTATTTAAATTGGTTTATTCAGTATTACGAGTAAAGATTGTAATTTTAAAACAAAATAACGGTGATGTAATTTTATTGATATGACGTAATTTATGAGTAACAGATTATTATGCTCGTCTGAAGTAAGGTGAGATCTGCTGCATCATCCGATCTGAAGTCTTTGTTATGTTATTATACAGTCATAATGTTGAACTGAGGTAGGTCACTTCCTCCTGTCCCTCCCTCTCGATTCTTTTTTCGATAATTTTTTTTTAAAATAAACTTTTTTTTTCTTATAATTATCAATTTCCTTTTATTTCTTCTATATTTTTTTGTTTTTTGTTTGCATCTTTAGCACCCTTTTAATCAATCCTTCTCTCAGTATGCGAATATAGCCGGTTAAGTTTTCTTCTTCTTCTGAATTTCTTTTATTCAGCTTCTGTTTACTCTTCTCGAACACCCTCTCATTGCTTCTTTAATATTTCTCTCTGTCTGTACAGTTAATTTCCTATAATATTTTTCCATGATTTCAATGTTTTCAGTCTTTGTTTTTTCCTGTTTTGTTTTTTTTTTTTTTTTTTTTAAGCATTCTCGATTCAAATCCGTCCGGATGAAAACTCGAGTCGTTACATTTTAGTCTTATTCTTCATGTTTAATTCTATCTCGCTGTATAATAACAGATTTCTTTGTAATTAATACTGATTATTTGTTTTTTTTTTTTTTTTTCATAATGTGTTTTCGTACTTAGTACTTATGCTATTTTATTCGTTCATTTCTTTATTTTTTGTAGATGTTCATCGGAGTATCCTCTCCGATCCTCTTTATCTTGTATTGCTAAGTCCATTTACATGTCGTATTCTGTTTATCTTAATTTATTCTCCTTCCGTATTTACTCTGATTCGTTCATCTTCTTAAATAAAATTTATTATCAACATTCATCTTAAATTAAATCGGGAACAGACAGTGCACCTTTTCTTTCTCTTTTCCCTTCGTCATGCGCGTACAGTTTGTGAACTTTCGTATGAATGTTGTTTATTATGCGGTAAAAGTTGCGTATTGAATAAAATCTCAAAAATTGACATTTTTTAATGATTTTATGAAAGATTAACGGATGTTGATTTCAAATACTAATTTAATTATTCATCCGTCAGGTAATTAGTAATCCTAGGTAGGAAATATTTTGTTATTTTCTGAAAGCTACTCTTCAGCGGTTTGGTATCGATAGATGGTTTATATTAATCGAAATCGGTTAAACCAGAAATCGGTAAAAATGGTTTAATGGAAATCGATTTATAAACATCGAAATCGTATTGTTTTTTAATAGAATTTAAAACGTCTGTACAATTTTGTTTTTTTTTAAATTTATTTTTATACTCTCGGGTGAAAAATAATAAATTATATTACGATTTCTTTTTTGTTGTCTGGTTGAAGGTCAATTTGATAATTGTTATTTATTATATATATATCAGTTACGCATCATGCATCGGAATTAGGCGCACGCGTCTAATTCCGAGTTTATACAATAATACCGTTGTATAAACTTAAAGAGGTGTCAACCTAATTTGTTTTTGCTCTTTTTTTTTGTTTGGGGGATTCTTTTGCTATTCTGGTCTGAAAATGGACTAGAATCTAAATGAAAATTATGCTTCAAAAAATCATATTTATATTTTATTTACAAAAAATTGAGGGTGGGGAAATAATCGTCTTTTACTAGAAAAGCTTTATCTCAGTTTTGATGATTTATGCTAGAAGACATAATTCTTTAACCAAAGTAAACAAAGTGTTTCTCTGTAATGTGTAAAGACAGTTTTTGTTTGTCAGTTTTTACTGTTGTCATAAAAATGTTTTTTGCAAAAATTAACAAAAATCATAACGTTTCCTTCATATTTTATTTTTTATTTAATTTCAAGTGAATTATTTTAAGAAAACCTCTCTGCACATCACTGATCAAGAATTTATTTGTAATTTTAAAAAAAAAATACGTAGAAATATCACGCATACAACTCTAGTAATATAACGTTTCTAGCCTTTTAATATCCTAGAAAAAAAGCTTTTTGGAAAATGTAAAAAACATGTTTAGTATATAATTAATTGATAAATTCAGGTCTGATCATCTGTGACCATATGCGGCATAATGAATTTCTGAAAGTTCTGATTTTTGAAAATCGGACAGCCGTAATACTACCATTTTCTGTGCTAATGTCACCTGTACTTAGATGAGAAAGTCAGCCTTTGGTTCATTATCTTGAATCTCAGGAGCTACCAGGGCAACTAGATTTTTTGCTAAAACGTTTTTCGTTCAAATTTGAATTTTTGATTTTCGTCCTCTTACATTTTGTTTTTTTGTGAATCACGTTGTTTTGTCGGTCCCGTATTATAATTTACTTTATACACTAATAAACTAATCAAATAAAAATTTTAATAAAAATCAAAGAAAAAAAATAAAAGCAAATGTCTGTGTACGTATAACCAGTACACAACCTATAGCCAGTACATAACCTAAATACTACAATGTGAACAATTTTTTAAAAACGGTTAATTATTTATCCCAAATAACTACATAAAGTGAGATAAAAAGCAGTAATTAATTTTTAAATGTAAATAATTTGTCAGAAATCAAAAAAATCGAAAAATCCAAAAGTGTTTGTCAAAATAACTATAGTACTCAAAGTGTAGTGTTACTATCAGGTGGAAAAAAAATTATACTAAAAGAAGACAAAATAAGCTTTAAAATGAGTCTTAAATGAACTGCTTATCAGTATTGTAACCAGAAAAATACATTTTTAAAATAGATAGATTTTTATTTCCGTGTACGAAGTAAAGAAAATACTGTAATCGCGAAAAATTTGGGTTTTCAGATTTCAACGGAAATATCCATTTTGACCATCGCTGAATCCACTTTGACTAGTTTCGGCGTGACGTCTGTACGTACGTACGTATGTGCGTATGTTTCTCGCATAACTCAAATACGATTAGTTGTAGGATGTTGAAATTTTGGATTTAGGACTGTTGTAATATCTAATTGTGCACCTCCCCTTTGATTGCAATTGACCGGACCAAAAGTGTCCAAAAAAGCCCAAAATCCAAGATTTTTTGGATTTTGGACCTTTTCTTAACAGCAGTAATAAGCCCTCATTAAGAGTTTTTCAACGATATGTCATAAGTGGTATTTATTTTTATTGGTTCCAGAGTTATAGCCAAATAACATTTTAATTAATGAAATATTTTGATTTTAAGGGGGAAGGCACATCGGTTCGAATCAGCTTCATTACCTTTTTTTTTTTTTAATTTAAATATATTGATTTATTAATAATAATTAACCTCTCATTGTAAAAATAGTTTTACAATAAATAATAAGTCAATAACAGTAAAAAAAAAATATGAAATATCAGAAGTTATTATTAATGAAATAATGTTTTATATACTTTTCATTTAAAAAAAGTGTATATGTAATCTAATAGGCGTACAAGGAAGTCATGTGGTGTTCACATCAGATTTTTTGCTTAAAAAGAAGAAATTTCACCTAGCAACGACCTATAAAATATATATATATATATATATTTTTTTTTTTTCTTCAATATTTAGATGTAAAATATAGAAAAAAATAATTATATCACATTAAAAAGCAGATTTTAAAGAATCCATAAATGAAAGAAAAAACTTTTTTTTAGTCAAAATTTGGGTTTACTACCCTCTGAAATCAGAAAATTCCGTTGTATAAATTAATACGTTTCGTCTGTTATGTTAACATTCCGCCAAGAATATCGTTTCTATAATTACAACTCGTTTTCTTAATTACGCTTCAGTCGCTACACTCGGACGTTACTGTTGTAATAATTGTATTATGCGAATGAATACGTTGGTTTGTGAGTGAATAAAGGTCGTTTAATGAACGCAGACTTTTAAAATTCAGAGGCGGGTACGTCTTCCGCTTCCCTTCTGACCTCATTTACATTTTTTTTGTTTTAGTTTATGCTAATATAATGTGTTACATAAAATTTATCCATTTATTATATGTGTTAATAAAGCATGACTTATTCTAACTGCAATCACCTTTGAGTCCTTGTTAAATAAAAATGATGTTATTGAAGAATATTTTTAACCATTATAATTTACTTTTTTTTTGTATAGCGTTGGCCATGTAAAAGGTAATTTCGTAAAAATTTATGTCTGTTTTTTTTCAAAAAAAAACTTATCGTGCACCATTAACGCTTATCGACCCCGCTTGTATTTATGATCTTTCTATTACGAGTGTCGATATGGGCTGTAACATCGTATGTAACGTAAAGATAATAAACGATGTGATACAGGTGCACGTATAATACGATTTTAGAAAATAATTTATCGCTTTACACTTTCCGTATTATATCTTAAGTCATAAGACAAAAGCGTAACGTTTACTGGGTTAACAGAGCGCAGGTACCTGTTCTAGGCCGAATATCCTCTGAGTTTCGGTCGGCTAGGTATGTCTGTGCTCTATATTACGATTATATTCGGCCGAGAAAGCGACGAAAATCATTTCACTTCTCTCTTTCCCCTGTGAGCCCACCGTCGAATGTTTGATAACGCCTTACCGTTTTCATTCGTCCCGTTTTTATTCATCGTTTCGGTTATAGTAAAAAAGTTACCTGTAATGCGAGTTTATTTCAAAGCATACAAGGTATGATTGTAAAATTTAGACTGCGCTTGTAATTTCAAAACGGCAGTATTTGCAGGCTATTTTGGTGGATGCCCTTTAAAGTAATCTTGTTCTCACCCCAATGACCACACCAATCCTACCGGTTTTTCCACTTTTGGAAGCATTTCTGGAAATTTTCTTTCTTAAGGGTGTTAAAAATCTCCGTATTTGCCTGGATGTCTTTAATTGAGTCAAATCGGTTTTCTTTCAGCGAAAATTTCAATTTAGGAAACAGGTAAAAGTCTGCAGGAGTTATATCAGAAGAATAGGGGTTGGGGGAATTACAGATGCGCAGTAATTTAGAATTTTTGGCCAAACGATGAGCGTTGTCGTGTTGAGGATCCAATTCTTGTCTCGCCAGAGTGCAAGCTTTTTCTTCCGCATATTTTCGCGCAGACGACATGATTCTCTATTTAACAAATTCGGGTTAGTTTCGGCCCGATGAATCAGTTCATCGGATACTTCAAGTCGTGTTGTTTTTGCTGGTCTGACAATAATTTCGGAATGAATTTTGCGGAAACTCGGCGCATGTTCAATCTTTAGTTAAAATTCATTGAACCGCGTAGAAATTTAAATTCATTTCATCAGCCAGCTCCTCAATTGTAAGTCTAGAGTCAGAGCGCACTAAATCGTGAAGTTTCACAATGTTTTCGTTGGCTTTGAAAGTGGAAGGCCGGCCATCATTGAATCTGTTGACCGGATAAAAACATTTGACCGGCTCAGATAATTATTCCTGAAACCTATTTCTAAGAGTTCATAAGTCTCCGTAGCGGATTTCCCTGTTTAAAAAAAAAAAACATGACGTAAACTCGTTTTTCATCCATTTTGCGAAATCAATCCGCCGAGAATCGAATCTTCCCACCCCAGGATACCATTTCTACTAAACAATGATCTCGCTGTGATCTTTTCAACTTTCCCTTTCGCACCCTTGGGCAAATCTGTCCCTCCTATTGAACAGTGGCTGCACCTGTCGTAAAAATTTCCAATTACACCTCGTAAATCGATGAACCGCTCTCGATAGAGTACGCAGTCCGCCGCAAAATGACTAGCAATGCGTAAAGGCACTGACCACTCGACTTTCCATTTCCGTAAACGTTTCCAGATTAATAAGTATTACAAATTTAAAGTAAATAGAAAACTTATAAAAGGTACTTTTTTTGCGGTAACCCACTTACGTATTCAACAAATTAGATCATTCGTTATTAAAGCGGGCGATAACGCCCCCTTCTCGGCGCTGCAGGCCTTCAGGGTGGGCAGTAGAAGGTCCACAGAAAATTGGGGGGCGTTCAGGCAGTCTAGGAAGGTGATGGCCGATTAAAAAAAAAAGAAAAAAATATGTTTTCCTGATATTTCAAACTAAAATTAAATACGTACTACATTAGTACAAAAAATTAAAGTGACTTCCTATATTTTATGATAAAAATTGATTGCATTCAAACTACTTAAACTTTGCTTAGAAGCTTAGAGAGACGAATAAAAAAAAAACTTAAAGCTAGCATACTCTTTTTTACTGTATACTTCAGATTTCAAAATCGTCAGAGTAAAAAAATAAAAATCAGTGAGAAAAAAGTTTTAAAAATTTTAGTTTTTCTTCCTGTTTTATCGAGCTCATTGAGGGAAACGAATTTTTAAAGGGGTAAACGAGGTAAACTGTATTAAAATCGTTTAAAAGCTGATCGTTTAGCTTGAATTTCTTTTCTTTTTTTTATATGTCTCTGAACGATTTTTCTGAACCGAAATATTCCACTTAAAAGAGAAAAGGCCACTTTTGTATTTAATGCTGCATATTTCCCTACCGATCTAAGCATCGTACTGATACACAAATAAATATGAAAATTAAAGGGTTTTGATCTAGCTGATCTAGCTATAATGATAAATTGTGAGGTTTTTAATGTAGCGTTACGGTTTTGGCTTTTGGTCATTTTTTGCCGAGTTATTGAAATCTTTAAAGATTGAGACTGCAGCATGTGTTACCCGGTCTCAGCTTACCCGAAGGTCAAAGCTCAGAAATAGGTTATGCCACGTTTAAAAACAATAAAGTAGTTATTATTTTTAACAGATGGTAAGTTTAAAAATTTTGAGGGCGCTAGAAAATGTTTGATTCTCACGCGGTGGGCGAAAAAGTATCAGATTCGATGCGTTAGATGAATGAAAGACAAATTTTTAGAATGTTTGATGATTATTAATGCATTATTAATAATGCATTACGTTCAATCGATTAGGTTCTGGGATACAACATAAAATATACGCCGATGAGGTAAGTAATAGAATGTAGTAACGTGTTTAATTACGGAGTTGTACTAGAGAGGTGAATATTTATTTCGTTACGACTATAAAAGTGAAGGTCGAACGTGTTGCGTTTTTATTACAAGCAGAATATGTATTTATTATTAATCTTTGTCATCCGATGACTGGCTTGACTTACTGTATTATTTTTCGCTTATTTTTCTTATTTTATTTCTCGTGAACGATTTGATTTGAAATATTCGGAATACTGGTCCTCGGTCAGTTTACACGATGATACCTAGCAATTTATCAGTCGTTATTTTCATCACGAAAGTTACTAGGAAACTTCTCGACCCTAAGCTTTCTGTCGTAGTCGTTCACGAGACGGCTACAGGAAAAACTGAAAACTTATTCCATTTACTTCATAATTGAAAAACCGTCTTATTCGTATAGTAGGCTATTTTAACAGACGATTTCGATACTGTAGGTGGTTCGCACTTTATATTCGAATATTATCAATGTTACTTATATATATATCTTTTTTTAAATTTAAATAGAGCGTGGTATCATCTCTTTCCGATTAGATTAACTTCCGAAATCGTAAAATATTGACTTTTTCTATACTCTTTCATAAGCCATCACTTTTTCTAAGATTCGGCCTAATTTTTCGCGGGCTCTAACTTCCACATTTCCCGGATCTTTCAATCCTAAGTTTTTATTTACGGTACCGTGTGAAAAAATGCTTGCTATAACGACCCGTAAACGTCGGATGAGTTGAAAAAATATCGAAAAACGATATAAAAAAACAATATCTTAAAAAAATATTTTAAGAACGGTCGCGTGACCTTACGGATTTTTACCTTGTTAGGTTCTGTAATCTGTATTATACAAATTACGTGTTAGTATATGTGGTCATTGAGAGTCGTAGTGGGGCGATTAATACGTCGTTTATGTGCAACTGGAAAACGCGTAGAAGTAAGTTTGACGTTCGGTACATCCGGCTATCTAAATTCGAATAGAAATACCACGTTAAACCCGTCGACGAATAATGGAAATTCTGTTTTACGTCTACAGTTTTAACATATAAATTACGTTTTTATTCAGGATATTAAGTCGTAAATAATTAAACAAAGAGTATTACATCCCTAATAACAATATTAATAAATTTATACTTGTAAATTAACACTTGTTATTCTTTTAATAGATATATTTGCGTTCACATATTTACATACGGAAATAAAATTTCCTTTGTGTTTAAAACCGATAAAGAAGTCTCTTTTATAATAAACGCTTCTGGGCTGGAAAGTAAATTATTGCGGTGTAATAATATACTATGTGCTTGTAAATCGTTAGTCTTTACTTCAAAGCAGTTGTGATATGAAAATAATTATTAATCGGCCTCGAGCGTTGCATACAAGTGAAGCGAATTTTAAAAGTTGACTCTCGGATAAAGCTGAAATTGTATACTACTATGCGTGAATAATTAATATTCTGCTTACTTAGGACCTACCTTCGCAATCTATATTTAATTATATAAATATTTTTAATTTTCATTTTGTTCTCTTTAATTTTTTGGAGAGAATAAAACCATATAAAATCATGTAAATAAATAAATAAATTTACCCGGCTTTCGTTAAGAGGACATACTCGGAAGTATCATCATTGAATCCAAATTTCATTTACTATCATTCTTATCAATTTAATTACAAAAAGAACGAACTCGTAACGAGTACAAAACTTAAAAATTCTAAAACAAATGCCCATTACGGTATTTAAAACATTATTCTCAGTATGTTGCAGGCATTAGTAAAAACTAGCTGCAGGGCATGTCTTCTACGCCCTGCAGCCAAACATACCCTACGGGTTATGTTTGCACACCACTCTTTAGGCCATTCATCACGCATAAGAAAAGATTACAAAAACATCAAATTTTCAATTTGAAGCTATGACTTTCAAATAATCTAACATATCACCTCAAAGCTTGAAGTCAAATCCATTCGAGATACCGTCCTAAAATTATTTCTTACGTTTTAGTGCGTTTAATTTAAGATTGGCGTTTTAAAAATTTTTTTACATATTTTTAATTTTCTACTTTTTAGTGCATTTATTATAAGAGTGGCTTTTAAAAGGTTTTTTTAATATATTTTTATTTTCTACTTTTAGTCTTCATAAGTTTATACTTTGCACTGCGTTAGTGCACAGATTTGAGAGTATTTAGCGAAAGATCGGGTCGGTACATTTTACTGTGGGTGAGTGCAATCAAAACGTAGGGCTAATCGATTTAATTTCCGGATAATAAGATCCGGTCGACCAAGAGTGCACCCGATGTGTTAAACAGTTAGCGCTCGACCTGCTGATACATACTCCGTTTGAATCGTGAAAATCGGACGAGCGGTTGCGGAGATATCACCCCATCGCAGCCCCTCCACAATTTCCGAACGGCGCCCCGGGGGCACTTGAAAATATTATCATCGATCGAGTACCATTGGGAGCGGTGGGCTGTCGTTGAGGGGATCGAATAAATTTTTCAGAGTGGTAGGATCGACTGTTTTCGAGATATTTGCGATTTTTGTGCGAAAATTCGGATCCGGTTAAAAAGTACTAAATTTTACTAAAACTTCGATATATAATAATATAACAAGTACACGACTGACCACCGCGAGACATGTACTAACGAATCGGAATTTTCCGCTAGCGATCGGTACATTTCGTTGCTAAGCTATAGAGAACGCACACACAGACACAATACAAACGCCGTTTAGTAGGACATAGGGTGATATAAGTGTAGAATGAGCTGCTCGTTGACACAAAGGAATTAATGTTAAAAGATTAACTGGATAAGAAATAAATTGATAACTTATTAGTGATTATAAATGGTTAAAAGTCTTACGAAATTGCTTAAAAATATTCTCTTATATTTAGCATTCATATCGGGGTTTATAAAAAAATTAAAACAACTTATGTTAAAGAAGGGGTAATATATGTTTGTAAAATCTGGTCAAAAGTAAATGATTAGTTTTAGTTTTAACTCGTGTAAAATGCCTTTACTGGAACTGGCTACACGCGCTTTATATTGTAAGTATGAGATAAAAGTTTTATCTCAAGAAAAAACAAATATCATGCTTTTTCATCCACCTTTGGAATATTTTTTAATTAAACGAAATTTATATATAAAACTAATTGCTTAGAGACTTAAAAATACATAAATTTTTAATTAATTTTTTTTTAAAGTCATTTTATTTCCAATTTATTTTATGTAATGGATGGTTGGAATGAAAAGAGTATTTCTCTTCAATTCACAAAAAAAATAACGTCTTGAATTTAGAGTTTAAAAAAATAATATTTAAAAATTACATTAAGGAATTACAGTATTGAAATCGCAGGTAGGTTATGTGGTTTACAGAAGTACAATGATTGATCCGGAATCTTAAAGCGGCCTGCGGTCGTTCCGTAACAGTTTGGCTAACACTGCGTTTATTCCTGTATTACATCCCCACTAATTCTGATCCTTTCTTACCTGTTTATTTGTGTTTTTAACTATAAGTGGTGTTTGCATAACGAAACAATTATCTTCTCACATTAATTATATTATTATTGTACACTTGATGTTTTTTGTATTAATGTTGATGTTAACTTATACGTTTCTCCCTTTTTTTGTGCGGTAATCACAAGGTTTTCCTTTAATATTATGTATAAAGTAATAATGAATTATAATTTGAGTCCATTTTCTGTTGTAAATTAATCTGTATATATTTTTTTTAAATTGCTTCTCCTTGGGAGAACCTGTTTTGAATACAAACACAGCCCGAAGGAAAAATCAGGGAAATTCATCCCTGTACTTCCTCCTCCATCTTTGTACGGATAATTTTTAACAACATTTATGGCACCGCGTGTCATGCCGTTCGATGTGCTACATAGTCCCTGAGATGTTATCTGGGGTAAGCATCCCGAAATCTGTCAGGCGTGCTTTCCTTAGCTCCAAGAACCAATAGCAACCGAACACCGTGTGTTCTATGGTGCAACAGTCACATTCCCTTCTGCAAAGTCACATTCCGCGGAGGGGTGCGATGTTCGCGCGCACAGGTACGCTTTAAAGCGTACCTGTTCTGACCTATGACAGGTCAGAAACCGGGTCAGTTAGTACCATAGTTCCCCTTGTTTATGATCCGGCCATCTCTGGAGGTCCGGGATCAGTCCGTAGGTCCATCTATCCTTCGTCGAGCGTTCCCATCTCTCCTGCCACCTGCGGACAAGCGATGCTCCGCTTCCGCCTTACTTCTCCCCCTCACGGATAATCGCTTCCCTCTTTCGAACAAGGAAGTTTAGGGCTGCAAGTCCGACCGCTTCACGGCTCGGGTGGCATTGTCTGAGATGGTTCTGTGACCGCAGCGTACCTGAAGGAAGGCAGTCCTGTAATCGAACTGAGAATTGCGTGGCCTCCCCTCCTTTCCAGCGCGACAAACTTATTGGTGGTTCTCCGTACAACACTTTCGAGAGTACCACCTGTGACAGAAATCCTCCGTTTTGATGTCCGACCGATGGCGGCTGCTTTTCTTCGGCCATCTGAGACACCACGGTCTTTTATTGTGGCGGTTTTTTATGAATTCATATCACGAGTTACTTCACTGCAGGGGAAGAAACGGAAAAAAATTTTGCCAAGAAAAAGAAACTGATTTAAAAATTTTTTTCTACAAAAAGAAATATTGAAATTTTTATTATTTTTCTCTTCAGATTATAATTTGTACCTAAAACATTAGTTTGAATTTATCATAGCCACAAGAACGACCGGGAAAGAAAATATATAGTCGCAATTATTATATGTTAAACGTTTCTGTTTTAAAACGGTTACTTTAATTAATTAGATAACTTTTTGTTTAATTGACTGGTTTTCTTTTCCAACCGCCTAACCTGTAAAGAATTTGTATGCTAATGTAATATTAAAGTCAGAATTTTATAAAATTGTCGATGATAAAATTTACGTTCTCTGTAGATATTTCATTATAATTACATTGTAGATTCTGTAAATGATAATTATGTATAACAGAACCTACAGTTTTTTCATTACTTAAAGTGTGAATCTCGATATAGAAATTCATAAACCGTTATTTAATAAAGAACAAGGTAGAGATGTGTTGAGAGATTTGTTGACTTTGAACTGTTGAAAGAAGCTCGGACGACTAACATTCGTACTTCTATTTATAATTCTGTAAGCGCCGACTTTTTAACTTATTAAAAGTATTGGACATAAATTACGTGTATATAACATATTCAAATAAAAGTTTTTAAAATTGTATGCGTTTTATATTTAGTAGTATGTAATCAAAAAGTGACAAAAAATGTATGCCATCCAGGAATATTTTTGAAATGCTATGCCCTCTGTCATTCCTTATAAGAGTTTAAATTTCAACGTTAAAGATTTCTTTAAATTGGATCCGGGGTTATTTGAATTATAAATAATCAATAGACAGAAAGCGAGATAAAAAAGTTCAATAAACTATCTTAACTATATATGATAAAATTGGGGGGGGGGGGTCATTATTATTGTATCCGTGACTAAAGAAAAAGCTTATTTTTGAAGAAAGTATTATACGAACTACAAGAAAATTCAGGGTTTTTTATGAATTAAAATCGGGGGTTTTCTGTGTTATTATTGGCTTTAGTTTATTTGAAGAAAGCCTGTAAAAATTACAGTAATTATAAAAATTTTACCCTTATTTTTACCGTTTTCTGGAATTGATGTTTCAAGTTACAAGATTAATTTAAGATCCACCGGGTTGGGCTAGTGGTGAACGCGTCATCCCAAATCAGCTGATTTGGAAGTCGAGAGTTCCAGCGTTAAAGTCCTAGTAAAAAGGCAGTTACTTTTATACGGATTTGAATACTAGATCGTGGTTACCGGGGTTCTTTGGTGGTTGGTTTACAATTATATCTCGGACTGAAAGCTCGATTTGCCTACGCTATTCGGCATTTTATATCGCTCCTGCCTGCCGGGTCTCTGTCTTTTCATTATTCCACACCTAACGGACCCCAGGAGTCCCCGCTCCATCACGGGACCCACGCACCAGGGCATGTGACCCTCAGGAACGGGGCTGTCCGCCCTGCTCTGATTTAAACTAAAACCCTCAGTATCTCAGTCCTCTTGCATCATCTTTTATTCTGAGGACTGCTCTTGAAAATATTGCAAAATTATGCCAGTTTCCGGACATAGCCAAGAGCCACTACGAGAGCTGCTCCGGTTGGGTATGCATCAGTCCTGCATTTACACGATGTTCCTCCCATCGTCCGCACACGAAAGTATTGTGTTCGGCATCGTCAACCACATCGCAATCACAGCAGATGGGTGACTCCTGCCAAACCTATGCAGGTATTGTTCAAACGCACCATGTCCCGACATAAGTTGCGTTGTGTGGTAATCTGAATGGTTGAACTGAGATTGTACAAGACCACACTCCAGTTTAAACACTCACACATCATCCTCATTTATCCTCTTACTAGAACGGTAATTCCCGGAGGCTAAACAGGAAAAAGAAAGAAGACTAATTTAAGAAAAGTATATTTAACAATGGTTTTACAATCGTTAAATGAAAGAGATTTCGATCATTGACTTCTACATGGCAGGTTTTTTAAAATTGTTCTTCGATTATCAAAAAGAAGGAAGTTTTGCTTTATATCCTGAAATATATTTTATTGGTCCATTACGGTACATACACGTTTTCATAACTGTAATTAAAAGCAGGACGTAAAAGTGATCGTAAAAAAAGAGATTTCTCGTTATAACAGCTGGGAATCTCGATTGTCTTTTACAACAGAGTATAGTCGCCTCTCGTTGCCGAATAGGAACATATACATATTCGGTGATTGTATTTACGCCTACTAACTTTCAATCTAAACTCACGTGAATCGTGTTACCAGGAAAAACAGCTGAAAAACGGGGTACTTTTTGTGAGTAATCTTCATAATTTTTATCGGATTTCTTCAAATAAATTTAAATTTTCTACCGTAAAAGAAAACATTAACTTTTAATGGGTATAGATTTTTTTCCATAGTAACAATACTTTTGACGATGAGAGCTCGTACTGTCTTTGTTTAATTTATAATTTATCGTTTTAAAACGTAGATTGTAAAATAGTCAACGTATTTTTTTATTAAATTAATTAAGTCATAAACGAATGGGTCGGGTGGAATGGTATGCCTTTTAAACTAGGAATGCATTTTAGTTTAATCGGTCGAATGTATTAAAGATCTATTGTTATGGTTTAATAATAATAAAAAAATGTTTTACGTTCTTAATTGAGTAGAACAGATCGAATTACAGTGATATCGTGCGGGTATATACCCACAGATAGGCTATATCTTTTAAATTATCTCGACTAGTTTCCAATCTTTTTTTTCTTACTGTTCTTGTTCGTTGAAAGTACGTCATTTATGTCCTTGATAGAAATCATTGATAATTTCGGTGGTAAATTTGAACTTTTTTTGTTATTGTTGTTATTTGCTGCTAGTGTACGCATTTTTTGTGACGAGTAAAGTATTTAATTTTCTCTCGGTTTCTCCGCCGTTAACTACGTAAAAACCGGTTTCATCTTATTAGTTTGATTTACCAACGGATGCAATGAAAATTAACATTTTTTATTTGGGATTTTTAAGCGTAGGCTATAAGTTCAGTTTCAGTAAAGTATGGGGAGAAATAATTTTTTGTGTTGTAGAATTCGGCGAATATATTTTACGTCGTGATGGGTTTGGTTTGACGATTTAACGTTTAATATATTCGGTATACGGTGTAGAGACGTAGTGAAACAGTTTTACTTCTCAGTTCCCTTAGTTATTGCTGGGTTGAAAGGGTTCTGATATTTTCGGAACTTATTGAGTGTTTCGTGTCGGTTCATCTACAGTAGTTAATGGTTACTTGTCAGACAGGAACTGGTTAGCCTAAAATTTTGAACATTTTTGTTTACAAATCGGCGATTTATACTGGTGATATTAATTTTGATAATGAAGTAGGATGTTTATTTAGGGTGTTATATCGTGTTAGCGCCCAGTTTGTTGACACCTGCAGACTCTAATTGACATTTAAACGTTTTATTTTTAACCCTTAAGATAAGTAACTTTATCAAAAAATAATAAGTAAGGGGAAAAATATGTATATTAACTTAAAAAATACCCCCCATCAGATAATTGACATTAAAAAAACCTTTTACAGTTATTCTAAAATAAATAATTTTACTGAAACATTTTTTACTACACATTTCTTTTTCGAAAATGAATAAGAAAAAAAAATAGAAATGAATACAGAAATAAATAAAGCTGACAGAGTTGTGCAACACTGGCTACCAAAATACTTTGCTCTCGACAGAATAATATTCTGGAGGAAAATTAAGTAGAACATTAATATATGCGAGTAAAGAAAAATCTGATGTGGATAACACATGACATGACATTGTTGTACGCCTATTAAATTACATACACATTTTTTAAAATGAAAAGAACATCAAATTTTATTTCATTAATAACTTCTGATATTTTTTCTTATTGTTATTTAATTATTATTTATCGTAAAACTTTAAATCAATATATTTAAATTAAAAAAAAGTTTAAAAAAAAAGAAGATGAAGTCTAATTCGAACCTATGTGCCTTTCCCTTGTAAGATCCAAATATTTGATTAATTAAAATTTTATTTGGCTATAACTCTAGAACCGATGAAAATAAGTACCACTTAAGATATATTTGAGACTTTTTTTTTGGATATATTTTGTTCAATCGATTGCAATAAAAACGGGAGTTACACAACTAGATTTATTATAACAGTCTTAAGTCCAAAATTTTAACATCCTACTGCTAATCGTTTTTTAGTTATGCGAGATACATAGTACGTACAGACGTCACGCTGAAACCGATCAAAATGGATTCAGGTATGGTCAAAATGAATATTTCCTTTGAAATCTGAAAATCGAAATTTTTCGCGATCACAATACTTGTTTTATTTCTTACAAGGAAGTAAAAATTATATAAAAAATATTATTCTACCCGAGTAAAGTTTTGAGGTACGGAACCTATGTTAACCATGTTAGCAAAACAGTTTGGCTCATTATCTCTCATCCTTAAATAAAATTGCCCAAATACATAACCAAAGTGACATACTGATGTAATGGTTTTGTTTGATTAGTACAAGAATGTGGCTTTCAGTACAAAAATGACAAAAAAAAGAAAGGGTTTTGCTCCCACCCTTTTTGCAGTTTAAATAAGGTCAAACACTATCTAATTATGTATATTAGCTACTTAAGGGATAGTAAATAATATAAAAAGAATTGACCTATCCCTACACTTTTAAGTAAAATGTTGAGATATGGGACTCATGAGTTCCGTTTTTCCATGTTCTTGACCGATTGTGACCAAACTTTAACGGCATCAGTACCATATATACAGAAATCATCGTAACAAACTTCATCTAAATCGATCCATCCAGTCGTGAAATATCTAGCCACAAAATGAGCGACATACTTACGTGCATACATCCTCTGGAAATTTTCAATACTAAAATTATGGTTTTTAGTTAGGTATCATGAAAGGTCAAGATGTCAAAAATTCCGAGTGCAAAATTTGACCCGATTAGCCTACTTTGCTATATGTAGTGTACTACACAGGCGGGGAAAAAAATATAGAATAATTTAAATAAGCCTACAGATATAAAAATCGATTTTAAATGTAATTAAAGAAATAATTCTTAAGTGTCTTAAACTAATTGAATTTTAAGTGTTTTAACCTACATTTAATCTCATACTTAGGTAACTATCCTAACGACATCCCATAATGAATTAAAGCAGCGAATAAAGTGCATTGTTTGTATTAATTTTTTGTTTTACACTACCATTAGCTTGACACACGTAAAAAAACCTGAGGTCAAGAGGCTTTTTCTGAGCATAATGGTGTACAGTTACTCTTTCTCGGTGGACTAAGTCTAGGTGTCACTTTGGCAGATCATCATCCGAATAAAAAGTAACCCTCTGTACGCTGATATGCAGTAGTAGTACATTTGGCTGGGTTTAGTAAACAGCAGGAAATCGTTCACTTCCTATTTTCGATAATAAACCCGGCACACGATACTTGCTATTCTTTATAATGATTATATTGTTCTGAGCAATAACCGATTGTTAGGTCGCCTACTATTATTACTGTTACGTCACTAATTTCCATATAGCCGAATAAAGATTTCCTTATCAAAACTTGCGGCAGTGAAATTGATTAATAGTAATTATTCTAAAAAATAGAGTATCTGAATGATGCTTAATCGTAACATTGTTCCGTGAATGGTGGTAACAGATTAAACCACAGTAGCGGTTTATCAATTTTTATGATAAAAAGTAATAATTAAACATTATTTAGCAGATACTTATATAAATTCTGTTTTCGTATTTCATTATGATTTTTTTTTTAACGGAGCTAGTTTTAATAAATCTTTTATTTCTTTTTTCTACCGTAATATTAATTTGTGTCGGTTTTTGTGTGAACGATTGTTTTTAAGATGCTTCGTCAGTTCAAAACTTATCCTAACGTACGACAAATATTTTTCCAGATGGCTTTTTTAATTTATTTCTCTTCCGCAGGATAACTGTAATTCGGCATAGGTTCTTAGATACCGCAGAGAGAGAGAGAGAGAGAGAGAGAGAGAGTGAGAGCGCGAGAGAGTGAATAAGCAAATAAATTATAATTATAGAATTTGAGATATAGGAAACTGATATATATTACCCATATGTGATGAGAACGGAAATATAAAATACAGTGAATAGTAGTATACGAAGTTCAAAAACTTTTTTTAGCTAGCGGAGTGAATGATTTAAGATTTATTGAATCGTATGCAAAAAAGTTTAAAGTTTTTTGGATACGAAATTAGTAACAGAAATTTGTGATTTAATGTAAAGTTTCTGTGGCAATTCAAGAAATAGGGAATTATAAACAAGACGTTTCGGGGGGAAACGTGAGTGAAAGCGGAAAATGTGTGCAGTTGTTTACGTTTTGTTTAATTTTTTTTTAGACTTAATATTTTTAATAAATAGAATTTGTTGTTGATATAATTCAGATTCAATTGCGAAGTAGAAATAACAGAAGCGGCAACACTTGACAAACCGGACTTTAACTGGAACAAGCAAGACGACTTATGAAGTTTGTCTAGTTTTTTTTTTATCCTTTTTTTGTTAAAAATAAAACTGTAACATTTTTCGAGTGACGTGAGTGAGGATTTTTAATGGCCGTTTTCCTTGTAATGTTAAATCATTTTATTTAATAACAATTGATAGCTGTTTTAAATGAGTTTCAATATTATTATTTTCCTATACGTTTGAAAGTTAAAGTTTTTTACGTAGCGTGTTGAGATTTAAATTTTTTTTATTTATTCGGTGAAAAAAATGTGATTCTCATGTATTAGGCCTATAGTTGTGAATTTTAAGCTTATATGGGGTGTTTTTTTTAGAGTGATAGAACTTTGAATTGAAAATAAACACATAAAAAGGTAAGTTTGAAACCAATTTTGTTTTTATCTGAAAGATAACTTTCTTACATTTAATTTTTTAAATTAATGTCCGGCATATGTCCACAACGACTAGCTTTGATGAACCGGATTCTATCAGTCCAATTTTGAACTACTTTTTCAAGTAATTGCGGACGTATTTCGTTTGTAGTTGTTGTGTAGTACACAAATTATTATTAATAACTTTTTATAGAATTGATTATTTTTTAAAAGAAAATTTATTTTCCAGGAAGATTCAAATGTGAATGATTACTTTAGTGACTTCTCTTGTTTTGTTTCAGGTAAAGAATCCTTAGAGAGTTGTTTTCGTTTAATTTTTTACCGAGGTATGCTTATTTTATATTATAAATGTTAGCTTGAACCTTTTATAAAAGTGAACAACATAAAACCGAACCCGTAACGCAACCGCTGCAGGATAGGTCTCAGCTGATTTGGAAGTCGAGAGTTACAGAGTTCAAGTCCTAGTAAAGCCAGTTATTTTATACATGGATTTGAATACTAGATCGTGGATACCGGTGTTCTTTGGTGGTTGGGTTTCAATTAACCACACATCTCAGGAATGGTCGAACTAAGAATGTACAAGACTACACTTCATTTACACTTATACATATCATCCTCATTCATCCTCTGAAGTATTATCTAAACGGTAGTTACCGGCTAAACAGGATAAAAAGAAGGTTATGTTGGAATGAAATTTTTAGAATGTACGGATAAATTAAATAAGAAAACATAAAACGTAATTTTAATGTCGCATTTATTTACGTTATTGTACAAAAGATATTCAAAATGACCACCCTAGGCATCGATGCACTTTTGCGCTCGACTGATCATATTGAGAGTCGTCTGACGAAAAACTTTGTTGTCAATTACGGTTTTCGGGATTAGATGCATAAACGCTCTCCTTTAAGTAGCTCCAAAGGAAAAAATCGCAAGTAGACAACTTTGGGGAACGTGGAGGCCACCGTCCTCTGCTGGCATGAACGCGATTCAGTGATACGTTTGATGTGTGACACGTGCTCCATCTTGTTGGAAGAAGCTGTGTTCTATTTCATTATCGGTTAATTGCGTGTCGAATTCTTCGAAAATTGTGAGGTTAACTTGTGAATTGACAATCCGGTCAAAAAATATTGGTCCCAATATACGATTACCGGAAACGGCACAACAAACAGAAATTTTCTCATCGTGAACTGGACGCTCGAATATCTTGTGAGGATTCCTAGCCGTCCAATACCTGGTGTTCTGCAAATTAATGTGGCCGAATAAATAAAACCGCGCCTCGTCTGATGTGAAATACGGCATCGAGTTTATCTGTCCACCAACAATGTTTTCGAGAAGCCAGTTGCCGTAATCAAGTGGTTTCGGTTTGTCTGTTTTCTTCAGTTGTTACACGATGGTAACGCGGTAAGGTTTCAATTTAAATCCATGAAGAACTTTACGACAATATGTATATTTAACACCAGATTGTTGGGATAACTTGAGTAGTGATTTTTTTGGACCGGCAGTAATTCTCTTTTCAATATCGGCAATGGCCTTGGAGTCCTAGCGGAAGGTTGCCTATTTCGTTTTACAATTGAAACCGAAGCTGTTGTACGCCATTTTTCAACTAAATCGAGAATGCTACTCTTCGCTGGGATACAGGCATTCGGAAATTTATCTACGAGTTTGACGTGTTTCTTCAAACGATCAAGAACTAATATAGGCCTCAACTATAGCTATCCTCTCCTGTATTGAGTAAGGCATTTTGCACAAACACAACTGCACTCAACAAAACGTATAATGCACTAACACGTAACCACCTGACAAACGGCAGCAACAATCAGTAGCATCATATACATCCACCAGTCGCGCTAGTTGTATGACAGTCATTCATAAATAGTGTTGGGTAGCGGTTTCATTACGGGCTCGGTTTTATGTTGCTCACTCTGAATAAGAATTTTGTAAAATACCACGTACTGTGGAGATTTGCCCTTAAATTTCCACGAGATCTTATTTCTTTCAGTGAATAAAATTCTCTAGAAATTTCTTTAAAAATAATAAAATTTGTTCCGTATTAATTTTTAGCGTTATTATCGTAGTATAATATAGTATGATAGAGAAATTGAGAAAGGGAGATTTTTTGTGTATTTAAGAGAAGAGAGGAATGTAAGAGAGATAGAGAGAAAGATACTGATTGCATGTGTTTTAATAAGCGAATGGAAAATATACAAGATATGATAAATCAAGTGTTTTGAACAAAAACAATAATTGTATTAATTAAACTTTGTCAGTGGTTAACAGTTTTTTTAAAGATTGTTGTATAAACTTAATTTATTTCTGATTATTATTTGTCACGAGCATTTCAAGAAGCGCTCAAAACAATTCTCATTTTCGGTTTAAAAATGAATGATCACGCTTTTCATGGTGTATTATCAATATTTTATATTATTATAATACTGTATTTTAAGCTTGCTTTATTGTAAATTCTTTCCGAATCAGTATTTTCAATTTTTTTTCATTATCACTTTTCTATTTTATGTGTGGTGGGCCAGAATGAAAGTCGTTGCGGTACATTGTGAAACTGCAGGATCTAGAAAACTAACCCTTATTTACTACTTTCAAGAGCGCTGTAAATTAAACAATTTTTTCTCATAATTTTTGTTTTTTTAATTTTATTTTTGTGTGGATATATATATATATATATATATATATATATATATATATATATACAATGTGAAGATAGTAAAGCGATTCTGTACAGTATAGTGCTTAGAAATTATGAAAAGTTTATCGTCGTATATTTATTAGCTCATCAAAAAGTAATATAATTATAAATAATAATATTGAATAATTTTTTTAAACGATTTATGTACACCACCATTAGTAAAAATTTCCTTTTTTTAAATTTTTCTGACTAGTATTTGAATGTATTGATTTAAAATGTTTTCTTTCTTCACAATAACTATTTTCAGTGGGGGGATCGCTGTAAAATATATTCAGAAATTTAGAGGTAATAACCCATCCCTAAATATTAAAATCGTTATTAGTTTTCATATTCTCAAGGTTGAAATTTATTTTACTATTTCATTCTAAATGAGGCGTAATAATCAGGGAGAAATAGTTTTCATCCTATAAAATAAAACATCTTTCAATACATATATTTGATAAGAGAGAATATATTCTAGGGTTTATACACCTTACCTTACCGTGGCAAATTAAAGATATGGGCCTTTTATGACCGTTTATAAAAATTTTACTATTTGTGTAGTCTTGAGTTAAAAAGGCCCTTTCAACTTCTCTCGTAGCTTTTTAACGGTTGAAGATAAGCGAATTTAATATTCGTAGCATTTACTAGGTATTGATACGAATCTTCTAACCCGATATTCGACTTGCTTCGTTTTTGGGAAATTGATGAGGGGAGGGGGTCAAACATTTTAAATGTTTGACCCAAACGGTGCCGGAAACCTCTTCTAGTTTGCCGGTAATTTAGTAGTTTTCCTTTTTACTATTTTAAATATTAAAAATGAATAAATGGTAAATAGTATTAACTTGTTTACCTAGCGTCGGTTCATATATTTTACCCGCCACTATTTTTTAACGTATCGATTTATTCAATTCTGATTCGCAGCATTTCCCCCCCCCCCCCCTTTAAACAGACTGTTTGAGTGCCTCACCAGTTCAGTGGGAAGGAACTCAAACATTTCTCCTCTCAAAAAAAAAAATCAAGAATGTTGGATATTGGACAGAAAGATAATTTGTAGTTTCTTCTAATTCTGAAATTAAAATTATCAAACAGACTGTTTGAGTGCCTCACCACTTCAGTGGGAAGGAACTCAAACATTTCTCCTCTCAAAAAAAAAATCAAGAATGTTGGATATTGAACAGAAAGATAATTTGTAGTTTCTTCTAATTCTGAAATTAAAATTTTCCGTTTTCAAACGTTTAAAAGTTAAGAGGGATTACAGGGACTTTTTAAACGCGCTCTGTTTGTAAATAGAGATAGAGTTAAATTTAACTCTATGAAATGTCAGTTTAGGAACATATTTCGTTTCCGGCTTCTTATTTTAAGGTATACAATGTTTATAGTGTATGGTGATCCATAAATAACTTTTAAAAGGTTAAACGTAAAAAATAAAAATTAGCGAATACTTCGCTAATTTTTTTTTTACTTAAGAGTACCTCAGAATGATCCTTTTGTGGTATAATTTCCTTTTATCATAGTTTAATAATTTTATTTGTTAATATTGTGTAAAGTCAAATAGTAACTGTGTATTTAAAACTAGTATGTGCCCTTTTTACATTCTTACAAGCGCGCGCACATATCAAGCAGTGCGTAATTACATAAATGAAAGGCTATTGAACTGTGTAACCACCACCCGGTGTGTATATTCAGTAATACATTAAGTCGATAATCGATTTTATTTGTATTGAATTTTTTTCCTTTTTATATCGATGCAGCGTAGGCAGAATTTAGTTAGCGATTCCATTTCCAATTATATGCAAATACTGTGTAATTCTTTTCTCATCTGTTACCAATAAAGTGAAATTCTACTTCTTTTTTTCGTTTAAAATTTCTGTTGGGTTCAATTTGTACCAGACTTATTTCTTTTTCAAGAGGTTTTACTAAAAAAAAAAAAAAATTGGGAAATTTTTTAAAGAGCTTGCATTTTGTTTTCTTTATAGTCCGGGTATATTACTATTTACTAACCACTTTCTTTTATAATATTGTTTGAATGCGCTATCATGTTCCATTTTTTATTTGAAATAAAATATTTTGGTTAATCCGTTAATTTTTGTTAATTTAATTTTCAGGTTGTTAATTATGCAGCATTGGACAAATTTTTCCTTTTTTGTATCCTAAAGTATAGAATACAATTGCTACATAGTTTGCTCCTTAGCCAGCCTTCGTGGCGCGAGTGGTAGCGTCTCGGCCTTTCATGGGGAGGTCCCGGGTTCGAATCCCGGCCAGGCATGACATTTTCACACGTTACTTGTCATTCATCTCATCCTCTGAAGCAATACCTAATGGCAGTGCCGGTGCTGAAGAAAAAATAAAAAAGGTAGTTTGCTCCTAACCCACCGGGTCGGTCTAGTGGTGAATGCGTCTTCCCAAATCAGCTGATTTCGAGGTCGAGAGTTTTAAGGTTCAAGTTCTAGTAAAGGCAGTTACTTTTATACGGATTTGAATACTAGATCGTGGTTACCGGGGTTCTTAGGTGGTTGGTTTACAATTATATCTCGGACTGAAAGCTCGATTTGCCTACGCTATTCGGCATTTTATATCGCTCCTGCTTCGTCCATCTTTAGTAATTCTACTTCCCAAATAATAAAATTCTTCTACCTCCATAATTTTTTCTCTTCCTATTTTTATCTTCGTTATTTGTACTACATTTCATTACTTTCGAACCTGTAGAAAGTATCATTTCATTTCATACCTGTAGAATTACCCAGTAATTCTACGGGTATTCCGTCTATTCCAGAAGCCTTTCTGCCATTCAGATCTTTTAATGCTCTCTTTAATTCAGATATCAGTATTGTTTCTCCCTTTTCATTCTCTTCTTCCTCTATTACACCGTTTTCTAATTCATTTCCTCCGTATAACGCTTCAATGTATTCCACTCACCTATCGACCTTTTCTTTCGTATTATAAATCGGTGTACCATCTTTATTTAACATATTATTAGATTTTAATTTATATACCACAAGATTATATCCTTAACTTTCCTGTATGCTTTGTCATTTTACCAATGATCATTTCTCTTTCCACTTCTGAACGCTTTTCTTTAATCCACTCTTCTTTCGCTAATTTGCACTTCCTGTTTATATGATTTCTTAATTTTCGGTAGTCCCTTTTACCTTCTTCATCACTAACATTCTTATACATGCTACGGTCATCCATCAGCTGCAATATATCCTTTGATATCTAAGGTTTTCTACCAGTTTTCTTTGTTCCGCCTAAGTTCGCTTCCGCTGATTTAAAAATTTTAACATTCTCCCTGGAATAAGAAAGCTTACAAAAACTGCCTAAATGCAGCCGGGAATTGGTGGAAAAGTTAGTATCATTGTCATTGAATAAATAATAACTTTTCTACGGCCATTTGTTTCTAATTTTTGAACGACTCTCGTAGTTCGGAAAATATTAGTTTATCGAATTCTGTTTTATTAGATTAAAAGTTAAGCCTTTTTCTGTGAACAAAATAATATCTCATTTGTTCAAACAGTTTTAAACAACTGGGATATGGTTGAAATTGTTAAAATGCTTTGCAAGAATTATGTAGTGTGTAAGTTTTGTATTATTACTACACATAACAATAGAAATTATTTTTAATCCATTTAGTGAAGAAAATTATAATTCCAAGTTTAGTAAATTTACAGAAAATTCTGTTATCAATATTATATGATTTGAATTTAACTGTGGTTCTTTTTATGTATAGATAAAAAAAATCATTGCTTTAAAGAAATTGCCAATAAAGAAATTAATGGTTTTCTTTATCGAATTTTCTCTATATTTATTTATTATTATTTTTAATAACGAGTGGTTTTTTTCGTTTAGCACAGTTCTTTCTTTGTATATAAAAACGTATTATTCTTTTTTGTTACAAAAGAAAAAATTTTTTTTTGTATGTAGTGTAACGTGACTGAAAACGTAAATAAATATATATGTCTTCATTTCGGAAAAGAATTTATGAAATAGGATTATTTTAAAGAATTTTTAATTATTATTCCGTGAAAATAAATAATAGAAGCGGCTATTATATTATTTTCTATTTTGTGTGAGTTTTAGCGAAAGCGTGATTTAAATATTACACATACATACATATATATGTGTACATATATATTGTTTGAAAAGTAAAAAAACCTCAAAAGTTCTCACCATTCATTATGAATGCGCTTATTTATTTAGAAAACAATAAATAAAAGGAAAGAACATGTGTAATTACACTTTATTATCTTTTACTTTATTCATAAATTTATTAATTTTTTATGTGTAATTATGTTAAGTATTAGTGATATTCAGCATTAAACTGATTAATTAGCTTTTTTATATATTTATCATAATCATTAATCTTTCTTTATTATTTTATTTAATGATTTACTCTGTTCAATTTTTATAATTTTTTTTTTTTGTTATACGGTTTACGTTATTATTTTGTTTCATATATAGAAACAGATTACCCAACTTCAAAAGGTGTACAATCTATTCGGGTATTTCCCATAATTCTAGATTTCTGAACCGATTTTCATGAATAGTTGGTTCAGTAATTCTAGATTTATTGAATGTCATTTCTAGGTGAAATATGAAGATCTAGGTTTAAATTTTTCTGGAGGGGTATTAAATAAAGCCTTTGAAACGTGATCGTTAAAGAAATGATAAGTTGCTATTATGTTAGGCGTGAAAAAATTTCTACAAAAGATAAAATATAAATTGGTAAATTTCTCCTTGATACAGAATATCGTACGGAAAAAGCAAACCAAGGAAACCTTTTTAGAACATACTCTACCAGTGAAAAAAAACTCAAATTAACGTAGGTCTTAAACGCTTTTTGTTTTATTTAAAAAATGTTTTATTATTAAATTTTTTTTAATTTCAATTTAACTTTACCGATATTTTTTTATTTTATTTTTTTTTAACTGAATTTTTACGGGCATCGACTGCTAAGGTCGATGCCCGGTCATTAGCCCTCGTCACATTCTTTAAAAGAAATTATTATCTCCATCAGGATCGTCATATGTGAGGGTGTAAAGGGCCCTTACATTTTATTTAAAAACACAAACTTCACAATAAACATTAAAACATAAAAGACAAGGACAATCACAAACACTTACGGGGTGTAAAGGGCCCCAATAATAAAATTTGAGATAGGTTCTCAAAAGACCATGAAATTAAAATTAAAATTAAACTTATCAATACCATATCTTTCTTTCTTTCTTTCTTCTACGAAGTCTCATTTATAGTTTGTTTAAGCACCCTCGGGGCGACCAGAACCGCCGTTGAGCAGTATATCAGTCGTGCCAGGGTGCCGTGGCAGTTTAATCCTTCTTATATCAGGCCATAGGCATTCACGGCGTACACCCATAGCCTCGCGCCCTCAATCCACCCTTGAGGGTCCCCCATGCCATCATCGGACACACCCCGACTCACTGCTCTTGAATGCAGGTGAGCCAAAATGGCCTAGGCAAGAGGGCTACCTTCCGTCACTATACGTGCCACGCTTCGAGACTCCCTTATATGTATATATAAAACTACCGCTTAGAGTATCTTTTACCACAGCTTTAAACTTCCATTTTATAGACTTTTAAGAAGTCCACTGGCGTGTAAAAATGCAACTATATTTTCTTCATTTCCATTATCCAGATCAGCACTAATATTATTTGTAAGACGGAACCTCTTTCTGAGGTCCTCATATATGGTACACTCTTCTATTAGATGCTTAATTGTCAGTGTTTTATTACAAACACCGCACATTGGTCTCACTTCGCCGGTTAACAAATATAAATTTGTTAATCGCGTGTGACCGATTCTAAGTCTGGTCACCGCTACTTGTTCACGGCGAGTCAACTTAAAAGTCGCTTTTCCATTTATAAGGAGAAGTTTTAACTGAGTTTAATTTTGTATTTAAACTCCTCCATTCAGCGTTCCACTTGTTTCTTACTATGTTTGTTAGACGGTTTTTAACATCTGCCACTCTTTCAGGAAATGCATCCAAGTCATCGCAGACTGTTGCCTTTCTGGCAACTTCGTCTGCGATTTCATTACCTGTAATACCAGCATGCCCTGGAGTCCATACAAATACGCATCGCTGTCCTCGTTGTTTTAGTACGTATAAAATGGACAGGATGTTTGCAATTAGGACATCCTTAATGTTCTTGTTCCGAATTGCGACGAGTGCACTTAATGAATCGGAACATATTAGCACTCTCTCTTTGCAATAGTGTTCAGTGTAGCGAAGAGCTTGCTGAATTGCAGTGAGTTCTGCCGTGTAGACACTGGCCACATCTGGCAGTATCCAAAAGTGGGCTTCTTCATTTACATATATCGAGCATCCAACACTATGTTTGGTTTTAGAACCGTCAGTATAAATTCTAATATGTTCTTCGTAACTACTGACGGTTGCTAAAAATTCCTGCTGGATGATCACTGCTGGTTTCTTTTTTATTTCTCCTTGAGAGAGATCCAAACTTGTATTTACCGCTGGCAAGAGCCATGGCGGTATTTCTCTAGTAGAAATTGCTAGTGTCTCTGGTATAGCAATTTCATATTTTCTTCTTAATTCGTGGTACCTAATTCCGGTTGGTCTGGAATAGGTGGCACGATGTTCATATACTGCAGCCATAGGATGATTCGTAAACAATTTATTATTTATATGAGCAGGGAAAGCCCATACATTTGCTGCATATCTTAACAAAAGGATCTCTCTTCTATAATGTAGTGGCATTATTCCGGCTTCAGACATCAGACTAGCCGCCGAACTTGTGCGGAAAGCGCCTGTTGCATATCTTATTCCGCTATTATGAACTACGTCTAACTTTCTTAAGTGCGACTTTCTAGCGGATGAATATACGATACATTCGTAGTCTAGTTTAGATTGAACCAATGCTTTATACAATCTCAATAATGTCTCTTTGTCTGAGCCCCAATTTAAATTCGATAAACATTTTATAATGTTTAGGGCTCTTTTGCATCTATCACTCAAGTCCTGTATATGTAATCCCCATGTCAGGGATTTATCCAATACTAGTCCTAAATATCTTACGCTATCTTTATATTGTATTGGATTATCGTCAATTGTCAACGCAGGACTTTGATGAGGAATTCTCTTCCTACAAGAGTGAACACAGCACGTTTTCTCTGGTGAGAATTGGAATCCGTTATTCCTTGCAACTTCATTTAGAGCATTGATCGCTCGTTGCAATTTGTACCTCACCATAGCAGTCTTGTTGCTGGCATACACAATTGCCAGATCATCAACATAGACGCTTTTGCTGATTTCTACTGGAATGGCTAGTATCAATTTATTAATGGCAATGGTAAACAAGGTACCGCTCAACGGCGAACCCTGCGGTATGCCATTTTCCAAGATTCTTTCACATGAATATTCATTGTTGACGCGTACTTGGAAGGTACGGTCATTCATGTAGTTGCTGAGCAGTATAGGCAGATTGCCACGAATGCCCCATTCATGTATCTGGAGCATTATACCATGACGTCAGGTCATATCGAAAGCCTTCTGAAGATCAAAGAAGACTCCGACACAATGTTTCCTTTTAATAAAGCTGTTATATATAATGTCCTCTAAGCTGATCATTTGATCAGTGGTAGAATGGTATTGCCGAAAACCTGCTTGATACGGTGATATCAGGTTTTCTTTTTCCAAAACCCAGACGAGTCGATTATTAATCATTTTTTCCAGTATTTTTCCCATAGCACACGTCAAAGAAATAGGACGATAGCTGTTGGGGTCTGTTAAATTTTTATTTTTCTTTGGTACTGGAACAACATGAGCTTTTTTCCACTGCTGCGGGTACGTTCCATCCCGCCATATTTTATTATAAAGTTCTAATAATCTACACTTTGCAGTGGTATTCAGCTGCCTGATCATATTATAATGGATTTCATCCGGACCAGCAGCTGTGTTACCTGCTTTTTCCAACGCTTTCGCGAATTCTTCCATTTTAAATGGTACATTATATGAGTAATTATACTCAGTTCTAAAATTTAGTAGACCTTCGAGTTCTTCTTTTTTGGTTCGAAAACCTTCCTCGTAGTTGGCCGTTCTGCTGGCCTTTTCGAAGTGATTGGATAACAGCTCTGCAATTTCATATGGAGTGTCTTTTATTTCATCTTCATCTTGAAGGCTAGTTATGGGAGCAAAATCATTACGCCCACAAATCGCCTTCACTTTCCTCCAAACATCTGATGCAGTAGTAGTTTTGTCGATGGATGACACGTATTGCTGCCAGGATCGTTTTTTCGAGTCTATCATAAGACGTTTTGCATACGCCCTGTATTTCTTAAAGGCAACAAGATTTTCTATACTAGGACGCTTCTTAAAGGCGTTATAAGCCCTTTTCTTTCTTTTTATAGCTTCACTTATTTCATCGTTCCACCATGGAACGGGTTTTTTCGTAAGTTTACCAGATGTTTTGGGAATATATCTCGATGCCGACTCAATTATTGCATTTGTTATTGCGTCGACATCGTCTCCGATAACTCCAGTTGTTTCCGGGAGTATCGTTCTAGCTGTGAAGCTCGTCCAGTCTGCCTTTTCAAATAACCATCTTTTAGAGATGGTTATTGATATTGTTCTTGTAACATCAGTTACAATTTGCACCGGGAAATGATGGCTTCCATGCAGATCGTCTATGACATGGAAGCTGTACCTCGGTGCTATCGATCCGCTTATAAGTGTAAGATCTATACAGGACGTCGATCCATCTCTGGCATTGAAAAAGGTTCCTGATCCGTCGTTTAAAATAATAAGTTCTAAATTCATCAGGAACCCTTCCAGTTCTCTTCCACGGGGATCTACTCGATCTGATCCCCAAAGAGAATTATGAGCATTAAAGTCACCCACCAGTAAAACAGGTGGGGGAAGCTCGGAAATTAGTCTTGCTATGTCATCCTTATTCCAATCAAAATACGGCAAGTATATGCTGCAGACAGTGAACTGGAGCGGACGCTTCATTCTAACGGCGACCGCTTGTAGGTTTGTGTTTAGAACAACCGCTTCGGTGGTAGCTCTAGTCGATGTTAATATAGCTACTCCACCTCTAACTCTTACATTTGGCGGTTGATCTCGCCGAAATATATCGAATCCTTTTAATTTAAAATTTTCATTTCGGCGGAAATGCGTTTCTTGCAGACATATACAAATCGGGTCTACATCATGTACCAAGCGTTGGAGCTCATGGATGTTTGAAAAACATCTATTGATGTTCCATTGTACAATCGACTCGCTAATTTTTAATTAAATTATTGTCTGGGTTTTCCTTTCGGCCATTCTTTTTTCCTTTTCTTCTCCATCCTACGAACAGCATCGTGTTCGTGGAGAAGGTCGTCGCCTGTAAGGCTTCCGGTCTCCGTATCGGAGACCACCGAAGCCGCCGACGACGACGGGCATGGATCGGCGCCGATTGAGAGGCGGCAACCTGGCCGCTCCCCAACACGGGGGTCGCACCGGTCACCGCCTGTGGGAGTGGGGACACTCGCCCCCCCTGTGTGATTTTTTGTGGCCTCAGGCTTAGAGGCCACTTCAGTTACAGGAGGCTTGGGAGCCCCCCATAATAGTTTCTGTAGGTATCACTTTTTCCTTGTCATCAAGAATCTCACTGAGTCGGACTTGGCATTCTGCTTTGGCAGTACGTTTTCTTCAGAACAGGAGCAGCTTTCGGTGTTTTATCTTCGGGAGGAGGCTGTACTAATATCTTTGGCTTTATAGGATCTTTACTATTGAAAGGTTTCATTTTATTGTCAATAATTCTTTCGATCATGGCTGTGGGACAAATGCCCGCACATCCAAACGGTGAATCCCTGCTCTTATCTTTTCCGGCAAAGTAGGCCGGTTGAAAGTGAGGGCATGAGAAGCTGAGGGTAAGACCTCACAGTTCCTTCTCATGTTCAATCGACGGCACTCTATTACTCCTTGTGCTGCCAGTTCCTCTACAATCTCTTGCTCCGAACAATTTAAAAGATCCCGACAGACCACAACACCCCTTGAGGTGTTGAGCGTGCCGTGGGGATCAACACGTACAGCTAGTTCTCCAATTTTCTTCAGTCCTAGAATCTTCTGAGACTGTATATCATTAACAGTCTCTACATGAAGTCCCGTGAAAGTTTTTCTTATTTCTTTAACAGGGCCTCCAGCACATTTGTTTATTTCTCGAGCGATGAGGAAAGGACTCACCTTCGAGAAATTACCTTCTTCCTTAGTGATAACCAAATAGTTAGGTTTTGGAATGCTGCTCTTGAAAAAAGCTTTCTGCAAGCTTTTCCTAGCCTCAATCTCAATCCTTCTGGTTTCTGCACTCTTTCGGCGTTTCGCCTCAGGCGAAACGGCTGGTTCACCCTCTGCCACGTTAGTTTGTTCAGGAATATTCATGAACATTGATCCCTTCTGTAGCAAGGCTAGCCGCCGGGGTACACCCCCACTCCAGGGCTACTAACCTTGGAGGTCCGATCCGGTACTCCGGTGGAACCGGCATATGTCCTGGCAGAGAGCGGATGCGCAGTATCTGCACTGACTCGAGGCTCCTACTCACCGAAGCTTTCAGAGCTCCGATGCACCGACATACATGGGCACCATTGCTACATGCTTGCCATCGCAGGGGGCATGTGGACAACGGAAGGGTCTCCGTTACACCTGCAATAACATTGAACCTGGCCGCCACATCGCCAGCTCTAAGAGTGGTATGAATCCATTTCCAAAATCGTTTGTTATTCCATTTCCTGCAGGTAGCCAAATATCCAGTCCGTTTAGTGACCTGAAGTTGGAACCAGGTCAAACTTAACAAAGCATAACCGAGGAATTTACTCGGAACCCCGTTAGCCAGCTATATGTAATGTACGAAGGTACAGCTGTTGCCGCCCTGGACGTGGAACGTAGATGTTGTGTTCTGGACGTGGGGATTATCTATCTCAGGGCAATTTACCGATGTTATTTACTGTTAAGCTTCAAAAAACAACTGAAAATACCGGGCCAAAATTTTTATGAAGACCCATTTCCAAATCGAATGTAACAATCCTTTTATCAGTTTTTTTTTTTAATTTAATGGAATCAGTTCCTTAAGAGACTGCAGGTGTCCCATAGGTCTCCATACGTAGAAAAATTAATTTTTTAAAATAAAAATCCATTTTTAAATTTATATTATGCTCTACATAACTACCATTGTTTTGAAAACTCATTTCGATACGCGTCCTCTTTTGCTGAAATCACGTAACCCCATAAGTTTCTATACATATGATAAATAAACATATTTTTATGAAACCTGAAATGGAGTTAATGGCGTGATGATGCGTTCCTTTAGAGTGTTTATGTTTCAGGAAAAGATACAAAACATTATTTCATAAAAAAAGTATATTTTTTTCTTTTCTATGGAAACTTACAGGGGTGTCCCCCCCTCTGTAAATTAACCTTCCACACCAGCATATTGTATGTATATACCCTGGTATTCATTTTTTGATTGCACTTATCAAAATGAACAAAAAATATTTTGTGTAAAAAAGGGAATTTCCCCTTCATGTTCCTTCTGCCCGCAATTTTAGGTTATTTTTTTTTAAAGAAAAATATATATCTCATGATGGAAGTGAGGAATCGTTATGATATTTGGTTCACATGTTTACACTAACTTTCCCTTATAAATAGAAAATTACAGTATAAGCACGTTGATACATTTCGAAATGGCGGCTGCTTCAATCTTTTATTTGTCAGTAATTGTTAGGTTTTATCAGAATATATTTTGTTAGCTAGCCCATCGGATTGGTCTACTGGTGAACGCGTCTTCCCAAATCAGCTGATTTGGAAGTCGAGAGTTCCATCGTCCAAGTCCTAGTAAAGTCAGTTATTTTTATACGGATTTGAATACTAGATCGTGAATAGTGGTGTTCTTTGGCGGTTGGGTTTCAATTAACCATACATCTCAGGAATGGTCGATTTGAGACAAGGGTACAAAACTACACTTCATTTACACTCATACATATCACCCTCTGAATTATTATCTGGAAGGTAATTACCGGAGGCTAAACAGAAAAAAAAGAGGTTTTTTTAACTAGCCGGCCTCCGTGGCACGAGTGGTAGCGTCTCGGCCTTTCATCCGGAGGTCTCAGTTCAAATTCCGGTCAGGCACGCCATTTCACACGCAACACTTGTCATTCATCTATCTTCTGAAGCAATACCTGTCAGTAGTCCCGGAGGTTAAAAAGAATTTAAAAAATATTTTGTTAGCTAAAATCGTAAGCCTTTCATTGTAAACAAATTGACAATTAATTTTTGAAGATCGGTCGACAGTATGGAAGTTATTGCAAAAATTGATGATGTTAAATTTAAATAGAATATTTAAAAAAATTTAATTACAAGTAAATCCATACAGATAAATCCATACAGGTAAATCCATACAGGTGTTTCAATTTCCGTAGAGTAATTGTTCAAAGTGGATTCCATCGGTGGCAGTATACTGTAGTGGTCGAATATTAATCCATATTCTTTTATTCTTTCAAAAATAACTACTATAGATGTTAAAATTTATTAAACTAGGAGATCCTGAAAATGTTATACTTTCCCTTTGTTGTAAATTTTGACAATTCTGAAATAATCCAGTCATAACCGACTGAATTGAACAATAGTATTTTTAATGTAGCCGTCCAGTAACTTTATTAATTACAACACTATTAAAATTATTTGACAAAATAATTTAAACAAAAAAAATTACGCGTATATTATTAATAAATTTCAAATAATAATGAAATAAAATTCTCCAACATAATACACAACATGTTTTTATGTGTGTATGTGTATTAGAAGAACGATTATATAAGGTTTCCTAAATATCTTGGTAAGGTTTTACGTCTGACAGTAAAATATAATATAATGGGGACGGGGACGAATATATATATATATATATTGTTAAGTAGATTTCTCCATTCCGTGTTAAAAAAAAATTAACGTCACACTATTACACAAACACATCTACACACATGCATATTTTCCCGCACCCAAATATAGATATTATAAAATAATGTAAATAACGTACTTAAGTATGAATTGAAGAAAACTAACGAATTTATTAACAATTAAAAATGAAACAATTTATCATTTTTGGAAAATATGTAAAATAATTGTTTTTATTGCAAAATATTATTGAATGAAATAGATAATTGTAGATATGATGAAATTGTATTTAAAAACGTTTAAATTTGTAAATATGTAGGCTTTAATTTACTCCTGTTTCTGATTGAGAACCGTTCAAATATTACGTAAGTTATAGGGTGGGAAGGGTTTGTTTATTCTTTTTTTTCTGGCAAAGGGCTGAAGGTTATTCAAGTACTTACATAAGATAAAATGAGGAAATCAACAGGGCTATTATTGCGAGTAAAGATTTAATATATACGAGTACTTTAGTAATAAAAATTATTTCTATATAAAATTTAGTACGTTCCAAGAAAATTCCAAATACGTTTATCACATTCATGTGATTAATTTAATTTTCTAGAAAAACTCTGAAAACGTTTCGAGAATAACAATGTAATGTCGTACGCTTATTCGTCAAGATTAGATAAATTAAAATATATTATTATTAATATTAATAAAATATTAAATTAAAATAATTAAAAAAAATTAAATTAAATTATTTTATTATTAATTTTTATTTTTATTTTAATTATTGATTCTTAATCGTGTACTTATTGCCGCTTAATTAATGTTCTAACATGCGATAAATAATTTTACCTCTATTAACGAATAATGGATATTTTTAACGTATATCAACGTATCTAAATTTTCATCTGGTAAAGCTAGAGGGTGCTATATCTATTAACACTTTTTTATCAACATTGAAATAAAAATAGTCACGAAGAATAGAAATTTTAGCAAATCGTCGGGGTATATTATTTTATTAAATGAGAGGTAGTGCAAATCTTACTGAAGTACTTTTGTGATACTTGAACGGTCACTTACCTATCGACCAGGGGATAATGTCAGTACAATTGGTACTGTTTTATTTTTTATTTGAAAAGAAATTTTATAGTACACTGACATTATGCATTACCTTAAATTTAAGATTTCATCTGTAAATATTAATGGGATATATATATATAAAATCCATTTTATCTCTTTTTCTTTATATAAAATTACAGAGTAATTTTATATTCATTTGTCATACAGTGAGTGATGAAGCAAATCCAAAATAAAGGAATTTTATTTAATTTTTTTTAATTTGAGTACTGTACTTTACGATAAATTTTATACAAAGTTACGTCATTTTTATATTTTCGTAAAACAATCAAATCTTTATATATATATATTTCTTGTGTGCGTGTGTATGAAAGTGAACTCCTCCAAAACGGCTGGACTGATTTTGATGAAATTTTGTGTGTGTGTTCAAGGGGATTCGAGAATGATTTAGATTCACAATTTGGTCCACTGGACCAAATTGTGAATCTATCCATTTTTTTAATTAATTTTTTATTTATAAGTAGTTGTTGATTTTGGAATGTTTTACATTGGATCCGGCAGACTGCATCGCAGTATCGAATATTCTATTTTAATTTTAGTTTGTCCCGACAGTTGGGGCTGCGATCAAATTGAGAAAAATATTTCGTAATTTTGTGTTTTTATTGAGTTACAAAAAATCGCGAGAAAACAGTTTTTTAATAAATAAGAGGCTAATAAATCAGATAGAAATGTAAACAAAGGAAAACCAATCAGATAAATGCAAGATGGCCGCTGTCAAACACAACGACCAATCACAAAGAGGCCTTTGCCAATGCCCGTATGGCCTTTGCCAATGTAAACAAAATCATAACTGATTAAGTAACAAGTAGGCAGCACTGCGATCGCGTTTAGAATTGTGCGCGTATTGAGAAATATTATATTATTATTTATTGAAATAACGTTTTAAAGTGTAATTAAAAAATATACATTGTGCAAATTTGTAAGGTACAGTATTGAAGTGAAAATGTTTTTTTTAATTTATTTATGTGTTGTTGATCTTGGGATGGTTAAGGTTCACAATTGGGTCCGGTAGGCAGAGCTGCGATCGCGTTTTAGAAGTTTTTTTTTAATTTTTGGTTTATCAGTCAAACCTGGTAGTTGGTGCTGCGATAGGATTCTAGGAATTTTTTTTATTTTGTTGCTTTTTCGCATATCAGTTACTTGCGTCGTAGCTTAGTGTTATTCTTACATTAAAATTCGTATTTAGAGAATAGTTTGAATAGAGAATAGATAGGTAGTGCTGTTCTGACAATTGGATTTATTTATATTCTGAATTTTATAAAAGTAAAGGTGAAATTTTATAAGGTTCCGTAATGTTTTGTAAGTTTCCTAATGTTCAGTATTAATAGTAATGATTTTGCAGCCACAACACTTTTCGTTAAAAAATTATTTTCCACCGAATACTGTGATTAGAGCGTGGTGTGGATTAAATCCGATTGGTAGTGCTGTTGTTTTGCTATTTGGATTTATTTACATTCTGACTTTTATAAAGTGAAAGGTTAAATTTTGTTAAATTGCTAATGTTCAGTTTTTTAAGGTTTTATGAAACTTTCAATTGTTGTCATTTAATCTGTATGTATACTCAGATCTAGCAATAGCGAAGCATTGCCGAGTCTGCTAGAATTACGCGCTTATTGAGAATATTATATTATATTATTATTTATTGAAATAACGTTTTAAAGTTTAATTAAAAAATGTATATTGTGCAAATTTGTAAGGTGCAGTATTGAAGTGAGTATTTTACATGAATTTTAATGATGTATACATGTGCATTCAATAACAATCAACTTAACCTACAAATTTAAATTGTCAGTTCTCATTTGATTCTGTGCAACTTATGAAGTATTGAACGGCTCTTTGAAAATAAAAATTTAGGTTTGTAAAATAAATTATAACATTTATAAAATTAAAATATAAGTTACTTATAATATAGTTTAAAGTAATTTAAAAAATTGAATTTATAATGTTTTAGCTGATTAATTTTATAAAAAGTTTTCTAAAATTATTTTTAATTTAAAATTATCTAAAATTTGGTAAAATAGATGTTAAAATAAAGAATGAGAAAAATGATAAAAATTTCTACTAAAATTTTAACTACGTTGCTTTTTTACAGTGCTTTAATTTTTTTATTAATTGATTAATTAACCTGTGACATGGTTATGAAACATCAAAATTATTAAATAAAAAAAAAAATATGTAGGAGATACTTTTTTAGAATGATGTGAAGTGAAAGTTAGTAGTAATGTGGATGAAAATTGATTAATTACACTAATTATTAATTTTACGACGTTTCGATTTTTTAATTCAATTTTCATCGGACATCTCAGTATTTAGTGAAAATAAATATTAACCATACTACACATAATTAATCAATAAACCCATTACAATAATACAACAATCACAAACTGATAATATCATACTAATATTCATGTTAATGAAATTTAGCACGTTCTGCATTCCCTCTGTAAGTACACATTAAGAAAAGATTTTTTGAAATTCTAAGTTTGAAGGGTTAAAATGAAGTAACAGTGAAATTTATTATTTTTTGAACTTCTCGGTAATAAGAGAAGACATCAACATGATTTTTGATGTGTATAATCTTCATCTGAATATCTAAATACCAATTTCTAGATTTTTCAGATTTGACGTTGAAAGGACTGAAGACAGATAAAAATATTTCGAACAAAGATTGCATGTGTTCCCCATTTGCGACTATACTAAATCAGATATTCAGTAGCTTTGGTCTTGCAAAAACTCTTCAGATAAATATCTAAAACGTTTACGGTTTTTTTTTTATTTTCGACTTTAATGGGTACCATGCGGGCAGGTACCATAGCGCGGCGGCTCAATCAACACAGCTATTACCAGTTTTATTGTATGTGCGACCGGCTGCACCTGCGTTACTTAACTAAAAAGTCATAAAATAGAAAAAAATTGACCTTTACGGGAAACGAAAGTAACCAAATAGCGCGGGTGAAGCCTCGTCGGGGATGCTAATTTATATAAAACTAAACGTTTAAAAAAAATACTACTTGAAATTGATTGAATGGTCTGTAATTATTTATCCAATGTATCCTTTTATTTTACCTATTAATAATATGCCTTTAAACTAGAATTAAAATTTTAATTTGCCGTTTGGACCGTTACATATAATATCCATTTTGGTTGATCCAATGAAGCATCTATCTTTCGGGTCCCGTCAGATCGGAAGCGAGGAGTTTTCACTTCACTAATCAACTCGGTTCCCCATCCAGCCAAAAGACTTGTCGGACTCGACAGATTGAAGGACAGTCTACACACCGCAATACGTTTTATACAATTTCTTCATAACTTATAATAAAACTTCTCACTCGTATCGAGTTAACTTTATAACTTTCGACGTCAATTGATAATTTAACAACACCTGAACTAACAAATCAAATTGAAGCTTTTAAATTAAACATTTTTATACAGATTTCATAAGTGATATGCACACAGACACATTTCAACACTGTGTGAAGTCGGCCAGTCGGTCTGACTATGGTACTAACCTCACCCAGCAGTTGTGAGAAATGTTTGGGAATCCTGTATTTGAATAAGTTGGATAGTTTATTCCTATTTATTGGAGGGTCAATTAATTCGATTGTACCGACAAACCTGCACACGATTCAATTTTTTTGAATGGTTGACTCGACTTTTCCGATCAAGTTGGGTAATTCCTTTCATATTTATTTGAGAGAAATGAATTGTTGGAAAAAGATTTTAGATTTGGTTTTCATGCAGACAAAAGTGGAAAATATCAAACGCAGTGTACACGAGTATACTGCTTTTTGAGATGTGTAGCAGTTCTCCTGATTGGGTCATGCCAACCGACTATCTTAAGAATTGATGACGCTCGCTGTGTTCATCATAACTTTGTTAATCGACTTGCTGAGCGACATGCCATGTCTTCCACGCGCTCTCGTCCGGCAAAAATGCGACAAGCCAACGAAAACGTATCGCATACCTCACACTTCATTGAATAATTCTTACGTTTCGGAAGCTGATTTTTGAAGTGACACAAAACTGAATCGCGTAACGTTGATCGATATTTTCCCGTATTAGGCGATTACCCGACACACTTTACGCGAACGATCACAACACTGAATGACTACTACAGTCGACTTGAAATAGAACGGGAAGAAGACAACACATCTGCATATTTGTACGCATGCAAGACTTCAATTTTGCGCGCTTTAAATTTCGCTACGAAAATCAGTTTAATTACTTTTTGGGCCGTCCTCGTATTAATATTTAATTCCGCATTATCCTCTTTCTAGCATATTTCATTCCATACCATGTCTTACTCTTAGTTATTTTCGAATAGAATTTCTCTGCTAATAAAACAATGGTATTAAACATTTTTTCCTCTCATTTTTAGTTTCTGCCAGTAGAACATGAAAATAGTGAATCCAAATACTTTTATCCTTTTTCGTTGGAGTAATACTCGATTCCCTAATTTTCCTGTCGCTACCCGAGTTGTTTCCAGTACATACAAGTTGAAAAAAAAAATAGTGGAAAAGTACGTGTTAATAAGTATGGGAATCCTTAAATAACCAGTCGACCGTTAAACATAGATAGTGAAATGTAAGAAATGTTAAATTTATAAATAAGTGTTAATTCAAATCGGTCTATTTTTCGGTTTAAAACTACCATACCCTAAGGAAGCCCTTAGAAGCAACTCACAAGTTTTAAAAGAAAACAGTAGGTTTGTTACGCATCACTTTAAAGGGCATTGAATAACAAAAATTAATAATAAAAAAATAAAATAAAATATATTAATAAATATAATATAAAAATATTAATAAAATTAATATAAAAAACTTCGGATTACAATAATCCTAACCAAAATAACAGCCATGTAATATTTTTTCACAGCTAGTTAAGCAGCAGTCTACAGTATGTCTTAAATAATTGATCCGTAATGAAACACAAAGAAATAAAATTTATCTAATCTTGTCAAAGTGATCTATTTTACCCGTATGAAACTACTAATGAGATATACTGAAGACCTTTTTAATCTAACAGTGAAAAATATTGAATGCCACTATATTTTGGTTGTCGTAGTCCGAGTTTTTTTTCTTTTTAATGTCCTTTAAAATGTGATATCGCAACGTTACCATTTAAAATTTTTGAGTTTTTACCATATTGGGTTTGAGAGCGTTGTTGTCTTACCGCGAAATAGGTCATTTCGAATTAGTAGCATTTCTAAAATTTCATTTTTTTATGTTTGAAAAGTTAATTTTAGGTATCGCTGTACTTTATCATTGTATATAAATTACACACACACATATATATATATATATATATATATATATATATTTTACATCCTTAATTTAAGGTGCATTACGTATGAATAATTAAGTATGTGCAAATTTTGTGTTTCACACCGTCAATTAAAGAGAAAAGGAAACAGTTTTACATGGGAATGTTTATTTTGGAATTTCAGGTATTTAAAATGACGGTATTACTTGACAAATGTATCCGTTTGAAAATTTTAAGAAACCACGGTCATGAATTATTGTTTCATTAGATTCTGCTAGTTTGATTTGATAGGAAAGTATTTTTATTCGATTTTCTATATTTATACACTGGTAATGTTATGAATTATTCTGTATAAATTATTATTTTAAACAAGGAGACCGACCGGGTGACAGGAAAATAACACCGACTAAGTAAACTCATTTATATAATAATACTTTACAGAAATGATAATTACATTTAAAATATTTTATAATTATACAGAAATGAATAAAGAAATAAAGGAAGAAAAAATGCAGTCTTTACGCCTATAAAAATGCAGTAATTTACTCCTACTTATTTTTTAAAAATTTTGTTTATTACCTCCACAAGTAGAAATCTATAAATAAATGTATTTAATAATACATTTATTTATATTACCTTTAAATAGAGATGGATATATAAATGATAATTTAAAAACTAATAAATAAAATAGCAGGTTTTAATATTGATGAAATAAGACCAAGGTTACATGTAAAGTGTTATAAACCAGTTTTGAATTCTGCCAATCGTTACAACTTATATGCTAATAAATAGCTAGCTCTAGAAAACATATGTACATACATACATAATCCAACTGTTGTGAAATTCACGATCTACGGTTTACATTCATCTAGTGCATCTGCTATATTTTACTACGGTTGTATCATTTCGGGTTTGTAAAATATACCTTATAAAATAAATAACTTTTATAAAAACCCTTTTTATAAAGGGGTATTTATAAAATACCCTTTTATAAAAATATACCTTATAAGGAGATGTTGTGTGACTTTGTAATTAACATTTACGTTTTTAATACTTACAACAATAACAATTAGTAAAAGGGATTAAAAAAAAAAAAGTAGCACTTATACTACGTACCACTTATACTACGTACCATGGGCACCCTATGTAAGACGCGCAAACAGGATTGGAAAATTGAAAAACGTTAAAAAAGATATCGTTTATTTTTGTACAATTAAAAAACTCTCCGTAGGAGATTGGAGGTATAAAGTGTTTGTTGTTTGCATAGTGACAGTAAATCATTGTGCACTGTAAATATGTAACAGACTGCATAAAAATTATAGGAATTATTTACCTTAATTATTGTCATCAGTACTTGAGTTTACGTGATCCGTAGAATTGCAATCATCTTCGTAATTACTTAACCCCAAATAATCGTCCTCATTCCATCGAGATCGTTCGAAATACTCGTACATTTCTTGAAGGATTTTTTAATCAAATCTTCCAATATTTGTGACCGGCCGTAATAATCCAGTCACAATTCTCTGACAAATACACTTCTTAAAAAGTATAATTTGATACAATTCTGTATCAAAAACGGTTTCTTAATTTTTTACCGGACGATGTAGTATCGTGTGTTGGCCACCGGTTTTATTTAGTGTTTACGGAGTTTGGTTTTAAACGGTCGGTTTACACAGATAAACCTATTAAAGAATAGATGTCATTCTACCAGGAATGATCATACTTCGCTTTAGTTCATCGGTCGTATGATCCTTAAAACTGTATATTACAAGTACGGAAGGTTTTCGTTATAAAGCGTCCAATCGACGCTCCCAGACGCATTTAATCTGGTCTAGAAATAATACATTATTTATCCAACTCTTTTCTTGTGCTCATACTTCAATACCGGGTATAAATTATTCACCTTTCGTTAGATGTTTTCTTCTAAAAATTATATTCGTGGGTAGTAGTTTTCCGTTCGATAGTATTGTCAGCATCGCCGAGCGACGTTGTTTTCTATAACCGGCAGTTCGTATCCAAGTTCTCTTTGCACCTACACTTTCAGTTTGTTGTTAATGAAATTTCAAAGATCACCGGTGTCCGGTCTGCATCCTGATTTAATTTAGAGAATTGTTCTTTTTTCGTAAATTTATGACATTTCTTCGAAATCTTTTGAAGTTTATCTTCGTTTGCTTCTGTTAGTCGTTTTGCTACGTCTTCCTTCGAATAGAACAACTATGTCGGCAAAGAAATTGGCGCACTCAAGACTAACTTCAAATTCATCCCTACCGATATTTAATTTTTCTTTATTGTTTAATTTATTTTTAATACCGGTAATTATTTTAAAACCAGGTTTTTCTGTTTTATCTAAATCATTTTCTTCCACTGGATGGAGGTTCGTAGCCAAAACAAAGTAGTTTTATTACAATTTTGTATGGATTGATTAATATATGTAAGTTTAGTGGTTACATCATCATCATCATCATCATTGTGAAACTTAAAATCCATGTACGTCGCCCAGAGTATTTCTGCAACCGTGATTTCGGACAAAATGGTGCAGGTTGTACATGGGTGTATGGGGTAAATATACATTCGACGTAAATCAAAATATATCTTTTCCAGTAAATTCCTAAAGTATACTAAATCCAGTAACATTACCTGAAACTTCCTTTGTAACCGTATAAGATATATATTGGAATATGACAGGTAAAAAAAATTTATAAATGTGTATGCTTTTTTCATCGAAAATAATAGCAGTCATTTTGACCTTATATTATTACAGCTCTAGTTATTCTAATGTTCCAGTTGTTACTATTTATAAAACAAAGAATCTGTTATAACCGTTGTCACGATATCTGATAATATAACAGTCATATCGCGTGATCCATCGAGACTATCACGAGATGCATACTACACAATCGCATAGTTACAGGTATCAGTAGCTCTTTAACTTTCATCATTAAAAAAAAGCTGCCAACAAAGTTGTTATACTTTTCTAACATTGGTTGTTTTCTTATACGGTGAAAAAAAAGGTATATGAAAATAAACCAAAAAATTTTTTTTTTTGTCTTCAGTCATTTGACTGGTTTGATGCAGCTCTCCAAGATTCCCTATCTAGTGCTAGTCGTTTCATTTCAGTATACCCTCTACATCCTACATCCCTAACAATTTGTTTTACATATTCGAAAAGTGGCCTGCCTATACAATTTTTTCCTTCTACCTGTCCTTCCTTATTAAAGCGACTATTCCAGGATGCCTTAGTATGTGGCCTATAAGTCTGTCTCTTCTTTTAACAATATTTTTCCAAATGCTTCTTTCTTCATCTATTTACCGCAATACCTCTTCATTTGTCACTTTATCCACCCATCTGATTTTTAACATTCTCCTATAGCACCACATTTCAAAAGCTTCTAATCTTTTCTTCTCAGATACTCCGATTGTCCAGGTTTCACTTCCATATAAAGTGACACTCCAAACATATACTTTCAAAAATCTTTTCCTGACATTTAAATTAATTTTTGATGTAAACAAATTATATTTCTTACTGAAGGCTCGTTTCGCTTGTGCTAATCGGCATTTTATATAGCTCCTGCTTCGTCCATATTTAGTAATTCTACTTCCCAAATAACAAAATTCTTCTACCTCCATAATCTTTTCTCCTCCTATTTTCACATTCAGTGGTCCATCTTTGTTATTTCTACTACATTTCATTACGTTTGTTTTGTACTTGTTTATTTTCATGCGGTTGTTCTTGCGTAGGACTTCATCTATGCCGTTCATTGTTTCTTCTAAATCCTTTTTACCCTCGGCTAGAATTACTATATCATCAGCAAATCGTAGCATCTTTATCTTTTCACCTTGTACTGTTACTCCGAATCTGAATTGTTCTTTAACATCATTAACTGCTAGTTCCATGTAAAGATTAAAAAGTAACGGTGATAGGGAACATCCTTGTCGGACTTCCTTTCTTATCACGGCTTCTTTCTTATGTTCTGTACATGTTAGCAATTGTCCTTTATCTCTGTAATTGAACCCTAATTTTTTTAAAATGCTGAACATTTTATTCCAGTCTACTTTATCGAATGCCTTTTCTAGGTCTATAAACGCCAAGTATGTTGGTTTGTTTTTCTTTAATCTTCCTTCTACTATTAATCTGAGGCCTAAAATTGCTTCCTTTGTCCCTATACTTTTCCTGAAACCAAATTAGTCTTCTCCAAACACTTCTTCCACTCTCCTCTCAATTCTTCTGTATAGAATTCTAGTTAAGATTTTTGATGTATGACTAGTTAAACTAATTGTTCTGTATTCTTCACATTTATCTGCTCCTGATTTCTTTGGTATCATTACTATAACACTTTTTTTGAAGTCTGACGGAAATTCCCCTTTTTCATAAATATTACACACCAGTTTGTATAATCTATCAATCGCCTCCTCACCTGCACTGCGCAGTAATTCTACAGGTATTCCGTCTATTCCAGGAGCCTTTCTGCCATTTAAATCTTTTAATGTTCTCTTAAATTCAGATCTCAGTATTGTTTCTCCCATTTCATCCTCCTCAACTTCCTCTTCTTTCTCTACAACACCATTTTCTAATTCATTTCCTCCGTATAACTACTCAATATATTCCACCCATCTATCGACTTTACCTTTCGTATTATATATTGGTGTACCATTTTTGTTTAACACATTATTAGATTTTAATTTATGTACCCCAAAATGTTCCTTAACTTTCCTGTATGCTCCGTCTATTTTACCAATGTTCATTTCTTTTTCCACTTCTGAACACTTTTCTTTTATCCACTCTTCTTTCGCCAGTTTGCAATTCCTGTTTATAGCATTTCTTAATTGTTGATAGTTCCTTTTACTTTCTTCATCACTAGCATTCTTATATTTTCTACGTTCATCCATAAGCTGCAATATATCGTCTGAAACTCAAGGTTTTCTACCAGTTCTCTTTATTCCGCCTAAGTTTGCTTCTGCGGATTTAAGAATTTCCTTTTTAACATTCTCCCATTCTTCTTCTACATTTTCTACCTTATCTTTTTTACTCAGACCTCTTGCGATGTCCTCCTCAAAAATCTTTTTTACCTCCTCTTCCTCAAGCTTCTCTAAATTTCACCGATTCATCTGACACCTTTTCTTCAGGTTTTTAAAACCCAATCTACATTTCATCACCAAATTATGGTCGCTATCAATGTCTGCTCCAGGGTAAGTTTTGCAGTCAACGAGTTGATTCCTAAATCTTTGCTTAACCATGATATAATCTATTTGATACTTTGCAGTATTGCCTGGCTTTTTCCAAGTGTATATTCTTCTATTATGATTTTTAAATTGGGTGTTGTCAATTACTAAATTATACTTCGTGCAAAACTCTATAAGTCGGTTCCCTCTTTGGTTCCTTTTGCCCAGCCCGTATTCACCCACTATATTTCCTTCCTTGCCTTTTCCAATGCTTGCATTCCAATCTACAACTATTATTAAATTTTCATCTCCTTTTACGTGTTTAATTGCTTCATCAATCTCTTCGTATACACACTCTACCTCATCATCATCATGGGAGCTTGTCGGCATATAGACGTTAACAATCGTTGTCGGTTTAAGTTTTGATTTTATCCTTATTACAATGATTCTATCGCTATGCGTTTTGAAATACTCTACTCTCTTCCCTATCTTCTTGTTCATTATGAAACCTACTCCTGCCTGCCCATTATTTGAAGCTGAGTTAATTATTCTAAAATCACCTGACCAAAAGTCGCTTTCCTCTTCCCACCGAACCTCACTAATTCCTACTACATCTACATTTGTCCTATCCATTTCCCTTTTTAAATTTTCTACCCTACCAACCTTTTTTAAACTTCTAACATTCCACGCTTCGACTCGTAGAATGTTATTTTTTTTATTTTCTGGTGACCCCTTCCTTAGTAGTCCCCACCCGGAGATCCGAACGGGGGACTAGTTTACCTCCGAAATATTTTACCAAGGAAGGCGCTCCATCATTGCTATATGAAAATGCAGAGAGCCACATTTTCTTGGAAAAAAACATCTGTAGTTTTCCATTGCTTTCAGCTGCGCAGTACTCAGAGGACTGAGTGATGTTAATATGGCCGTTTAAGTCATCCTGACTCACGCCCCTAACAACTACTGAAAGAGCTGCTGCCCTCTTTCTGGAATCATTCCTTAGTCTGGCTCTCAACAGATACTTCTCCGATATGGTTGCACCTTCGGTCCAGCTACTCTGTAACACTGAGCACTCAAGCCCCCTCACCAACGGCAAGGTCTCATGATTCATAGATGAGGAAAAAAATTTAAAAAATTCATAAACTTTGTATTTCTACTGTAGAGAGTTGTTTATAATGGGTTATTCGAAAGTGTACAGTAAATATTTTAAACCATTGTCGTTCACACGAAACAAATACTAAATTCTTTTGAATAGTAAAAACTATAATTTCGATGTAAGAAAATAGCTAAACTTTTGAAATTACTATTAAAGAAATCGTACGAATTTAGTCGCTACGGTTTACCGTTAGGCGGCGACACCAGTAGTAATGATGACGCCGATTTGCGGCAAGAGTGATTTGCGAGTTTCAATTTGTGAAAACCACGTAGTGTCAGTGCAACAACGATTCCAAGCCGAATTCTAGAAGGATCCGTCAATATAACGTGACATGAAGCGGTGTGGAAAATTTCGGAATGAAGGTCGCCTGTATTCCGCTCCTGTGCCAGGACTTAACTGGAACGAGTGATGCGATCTTGTTGGACTAGCTTATTGTAGATTTGCGTGACACTACTCCCGGCTCTCCGCGTGCTTATTCTGTTGTGTAAAAAGTACAACCATCCTTTCGAGTCGTGTTACGTTGACTTGTGTCACGGTTACATATTACCGTATTTTATGCATAAAAGATAATACACGAATAGGCTTGCATATTAATATATTACATATAGATTAGTTTTACTGTTATACATCTTATCTACATCAGGTTATATCGTGTAAAACACTGCAAAGTATTAAAAGTTTATTAAAATACGCAATCCTCTGCATTTTTTTTAGCCTCCAAAAATTTTATGCACATGGTAGCGTCTCGCATCCGACTCTCGTGTGTCTCAGCCAAACTATCGGTTACGAAATGAATTTTGTTATATGAAACCGGAAGTTAAAGTCTACAAGCTATAGTCGGTGCTGAAGCTTATTTTATCGATGCCGAATCGCCTGTATATTCAAACGTTACAGAATTCTGAGGTCAGGAGCGTAATCCCTTACCTTTAACGATGAAATGACTTTCATCGTGGGGTACTGTAGTCGGTCACGAACTGAGAATACGTTAAACTGAAAATCTGCTATTTCACCCTATTTGACAGCTTAATGAAGATAGGGGTACGATTAAATGTACTACCAGTACCATCGTCCGATCACTTACCACTACGAAGTGTGACGGTTTCGCTATAAAACTCGCCGTAACGTCAGTAGAAATGCGGTCATGATGATGAGAATTTAACGCAGTTGTCGTTCCGATTATCGGATTTATTTGCATGAGATGTTTTCGTAGGTATCGTGAAGGATACTGTTGTATTTTGTATGTAAAATTTTATTACAACATTTCATAGTCTGTTCGTTATTCTATAACAGTAACTATTTAAAATGTTTCACCAATTTGAAACGAATAAACCAGTATTATTACTTATTATCCGAAAGGAATATATTTTTAATAACGGAGTTCTACAGTAGTACAGTAAGCTCTTTTCTTTTGAAGTATTATACGAGTACTGAATTATTGGAATATTATTTTGTTTTTTGTATCGCCTTTGATATGGGTTATTTTTTTATTTTAGCCTTTTTTTAAATAAATATAAACGCTTGGAATTGTTTTCATTAATCGGTATAGATTTTTCACATTTAAGATCCCGAAAATGATTTGTCAGATCATTTCTATTTTTAAAAATTTGGCTTTTTGAAAGAGATTCAATGTATAATTTAAACTTAAATGTAGGTATGAAAAATACTCGCTAACATAATGACAACATTAGCATGTTATGGATTAATTATTCATAATATTCAGTGTCTCTTCAAAGATTTTTGAATATGTGAAAAAAATTTTGAGAAACGAATTAATTTCGATCGATTCTAAATAAAACTCTTGTTTAAGAAATAATGATACTCTTTAACGGTTAACAATAAAAGTGTTGTATACATTAAACTAAATTTTAACTCGTAATTATAACTCCAATGGGAAGGAAATTTGGAGATCGGACTTTGAACATTAAGATGCAGTATGTGGCTCATTGATAAACAATCGATTACAATAAAATCTATACTAAAATTGTAAATATTCATTGTTTACAGATTAATAACTAACATTACAGCGTTAATAATTTTGTGAGAGATAAAAGTCTAAGAGTTAAATTACATTAATAATTTCGAGAACCTTATGAGTTTATATTGTCATTATTTTAAGTGACATCGATTATTTTAAGGTCGGACTATTGATGATTTCTCAACGTTTATGTTAAATATTCAGAAATATCGGATTGATTATTTTTTTGACATAATACACCTATACTTATTTTTTGTACGTATACGTCATACCAAAACTGATGTCAAACGTCTAGGGGTTTACTACAGTTTCTTTGTATTTTGTTTCTAAAACAAAAAAAAATAATTGTAGAACGGATTCACTTATGATTCTTGTTTACTTACGGAAGCTAACGTTTCAAAGATTCTATTTTGATGCTGTAAAAATTCTTCAAGAGGTAAAAATAGGAGAACAGTTTTCGTTGATATTAAAACGCAGCTCATCGCCTGGTAAAAAAGACCGTTTAAGGCATTTTATATCGACGAATCGCTTTTAATTTACCTTTAAGTCGTTCTTTCTTTGGGCTTAATAATATTCACCGTTAATTTCCTCCATATTGCCGTGTAATTTTTGTTGTACTATATTTGAAGTTAGCAAGTATCGAATCATCTTAAGTTTTAATTCGATTCGATCTCGGCCTGCGCACAATGAAAAACTAGATCATTTTTCATCCTCGTAAAGAGAAATTTGTAATAGTAACAATTAAACGCATTATGTCACCGTTAATGAAATTCTAATCGGGCCTATCGGATGTCAGGCGCAAATTTTTAATTCGTAGTATAAGCGACTTGGAAAATGTTTACCTTAATGCGGCTTTCATTATATTAACGTCGATCAATCCGTATGAAGTACATTACTTCACATCTTAAAGGAGTTTTTATTTCTTTTACGCGCATCTGTTAGTGTTACTTTATTCCAAGATTTTAAATGTGATACTTTTACGCAAAGGAATGACATTTTTGGATAGAAATTTCGCATTTTATTACGTTATCGAAAAATAATTTAAGATGTTATAAAAAATTAACTTATATTTCCCGAATTTAAAAATATTGTTGTAATTTTATTTTTATACTTAAATATGTTTAATAAACAAGGTTAAAACAAGTTTCTGTAATATATTTTAAAGAAAATAGAAATAACTGGTACTTGTTAACTAATTATCCTGAATAAAACTTGTTTTGGACAACATTTAGTAAAAACAAATTTTCTACTGTAACGTGAACTATTTTAAAAAGATGTACATTTTTTAAAGATCTTTCTGCATTAATATGCCTGCAACAAACTTTCTCTATGCTATCCTTACATTTTACTAACTTCTCTGATTGATAATACACGTTTTAAATTACGTAAGAGTTATTATACACGTTTCAATATTTAAATGCGAAAGCAAAAGTCGTTAATGCTGTTCATCTGTACTTCTGAAGTTCATAATTGTAATGATTCTAAGAGATGTGTCATAAATTTACAAGTAACGACCGAAAATAACACAGCCATCCGTAAGAATAATAAGCATCCCGTGCCAGGCTTACTAGAGATAATAAGGACTGAAACGGTTTCCCGTGCCCTTCTTCGACGAACTTAATAATACGCTCCCCGTATACAGAGCCTTACAAATTGCCCTTCACTTTGTTCGCTGCAGAGACTGGCTGTATAGTGAACATTATTATTCTCAGAGAAAGCGAGCTGATTCAAATCCGTGTAAAGCCAGTTATTTTTACACGGATTTGAATACTAGATCGTGGATACCGGTGTTGTTTGGTGGTTGGGTTTCAATTAACCACACATCTCAGGAATGGTCAAACTGAGAATGTACAAGACTACACTTCATTTACACTCATACATATCATCCTCATTCATCCTCTGAAGAATTATCTAAACGGTAGTTACCGGAGGCTAAACAGGAAAAAAACAGAAAGAGAGAGAAAGCGAGCTGATCGGTGATTCTTGGACGTTAGGTGCTTTACAAGGCACAGTCTATTTCAACGGGTTTTTTCTTTCAAAAAAAAAAAAAAAATGAAAACGTTCTTTATTGATTTCTTTAACGAACCGAAAAATTATACTGCAGATTAAATCCTCTCTCTTTTTCTGTTTAGCCTTCGGAACCACCATAAGGTATTACTTCAGTGGATGATGTGTATGAATGTAAATGAAGTGTATTCTTGCAGTCTCAGATCGACCATTCTTGAGATGTGTGGCTAATCGAAACCCAAACACTAAAGAACACCGGTATCCGCGATCTAGTGTTCAAATCCGTATAAAAATAACTGACTATTAGGATTTGAACCTTAGAACTCTCGACTTCGAAATCAGCTAATTTGCGATGACGAATTTAATCACTAGACCAACCAGGTGGGTTACAAATTAAATCCTGAGCTGCCTCCTACTTTAAGGTAAAACGAAGAAAAGGAAAAAGTATTATTTTGCGTTAATCGCTCGGTTTCATCCGATAGTTGTGTTCGGCTCTAAATCGTAAGTTCTTAGATAGTGTATTTAATTTAAACCCGATTGTGAAAAATTCAACTCTGGCTAACTATTGATTTATTACAACTATTTTAACGTTTTATTTAACTGAACCTGTTACACCCATCCCGCTAAAATCATGGATGTTGTACGCAATACTCAGTATATTTTTGTTATCTAACTATTTTTTGACGGTAAAGAATGCAAGTCTTATTTATTAATGTGCCTATTTAATGATGTATTCATAATTATTCGTAATCCACTAATTACTAGATATATGTTAAATCTGGTCAAACGACTTTTGAGTTATTCTGTACTTAATTAATTTATATAATATATTTTCTATCGAAATATAAACGAATTATTAGTTGTTTTATAGACATTTAACCCGGTTTCCTTCAATAACACCTTACTGAACGACCTTCGGCATCAAGTATTTTAAGTCCTCACAACGTTGTCATTTCTTTAGTTTATTCATTCGTTTACTTATTGCTTAATTCGCTTATTTTTTCCTGAGGTCAAGGAACCCGACTCGCTCATCGAACGATCGCTTTGTTGTTTACTTACTTTCCCGATCTTATTTGGGATTTTGAGTGATCATTATTATCTTTTTCTTTCTCTCTCTTTTTTATCTATAATGAATTGTTTATTAATAATCAAGCGTTGAACTTTCTTATCAAATATTTTTAGATGCACGTATTCAATAACGGGGTGTAGAAAAAGTTACTATCAGGGCAATTACATACTATATCAACTTTGTTCGAAGATATGCAGTATTTCGAGAGAGAAAGAAAGAGAAAAGAGTATCATCGGTATCAGTTTCCAGTTTACACACCGAACATAAGTAATGCTAAGTAATTCACTTTAAATTTATAATAAAAATAAATTTAAATTTATACTAAACGTTAATAATAGTGGGAACGATTTATTTACGTAAGACCAGAAAGAAAGAAGAAAAAGATTTGAAAAAGAGTGAGTGACTTCTTGTGAACGGTTAAATTTTAACTGTTTACTAAATAGGGGAGATTTCCTTTCAACCTTTGTAGTTATGAATAATAATTACGGATTAATGTTTTTTTCAATCTTGGAGTACGGGGTTCGGTTCCTTTTTATAGAAACCGAACCCCGTACTCCAAAACTGTAAAAATTCTCTCTATTAAATAGAGAGATTGTATATCAAAGATCGCTTGTAGGATATAAAATTTACTTTTCAAACATTTGTAGTTGTCATAGATAAGTTTCCTAACAAAACGGAAGAAAAATTAAACAATAAGACTTGTTAAAACCCATTCTATTTATCGGTATATAAATTTACTTAAAATGAAAGAAGAAAAATGTGGGGATTAGAAACGCATTTGCATTAAGTGAGCCTCGTATAAAATATTAGAGAAGAATATCCGAATTTAGGTAGCTTGAAAAAATATCTGTTTAAATTAAGATGTTAATACAAATTTTAAAACAAAGTTTTAATTAGGTCATTGTAAATTGGTACTACCGTGGGGAAGCGTAACAGATAGAAACTACTGAAAAAATTAAATATTAGGGTGTAGATTTCCTAGAATTTTGTTATAACATTGTAGAACATCTGTTCCGGTCTAAACTACAAATTAATGTACAATTTTCTGCGAGAAACCATGCATTATACATTCTCCATATGGCAGGAGAAGTAGGTACGGTTTATATTTATGATTTAAAGGGTAACACAGAACAGATACAAATAAAACTTCTCGTCCGATTAACCTCCTTCTGTCTGGTAACGAGTCGCATTATTTTTCCAGTGTATATCTGAATTACTTTAGAAAAAATATTTTTTTTTTTTTTTTAAATAAATTATTTCTCAAAAATTGGTTGTTTCTCAAAAACAAAATTGGTGTGAAAAAAATATTACCCTTCGGAAAAGAAGTTTTCAAAAATTTAATGAAATCAGTACTCATTTATAGAAATTTCTTCTGTTTCCTGAGATATTGAGCAAAATAGATGAGCGAAAATACATTTTGTCTGGATCTTGAACTTATTAAAGTACGGGGATCCTTAAATAACTCTACAACCGTTTAACACAGAAAAATGAAATTTAGCAAATGTAACTACCTCGAAACGACTTAATTTTCAGTATGAGACCACTAATTGGAGTTTTCTGTGGGCCACTCTTGAAGCTAGCTGTGAAGAAGTATAAAATATAAATGATTATGATGAAAATTTAACAATTTCGTTATGTTTGTCGAAGCCACTAATTTTTTTACGTCAAAATATTTGTTTTTCTCTTCCTTTAAAATTATTGTCCCAACCCTATGCTTACATTAAACATTTTTGAGGTTACCCCCCTCCCTTGGTGCTTGGGATATGATGGTCTTATACCCAAAAATAAAAATATATCGTTTCGATGTATGAAAATTTGTCTTTAATTCTACGTTTACCTATTGAAAAGGTATTCAAGAGTCGCCATACTTTATTAATACCCGGTATCTATATGCACAGACACACATTTTTCGATGACTCATTTAACATGCTAGCTGTGCACCACTTTATTATATTCAAAAATAATCAGGAAAAGAAGAATACAGTCGACTAAATCGTTAACACTTCGCGTTTATAACCGCTGTTCTTCTGTTATTTAATTTAAACATTACGATTTGTTTTTCTTAGGTCATTTAAGAAAATAACGAATTATTATAAATTAATCAGAAATTTACGCCGTTTATAATGAATCCTAACTATTACTATTAATTAATTAAATAATATTTAACAGAATATCATTTTATGTTTTCTATTAGTATTCTACATAAGTTTTATTTAAATTTACATGTCATCTGAAATAAACTCGAACGTTCTGGTTTGACCCGGTTCGGTTAAATAAATTATGTTTTTTTATTTGTTTAATGTTGCTGTTTATCAGATCCAGTTTAAACAAATACACAGGTTTTAAATTAGGATCGGTTACGCATTTATCGATTTTTAATCGCATAATATTTATAGATTATTAAAATTGGTCGATAGGTGTGAATTCGGTTAAAAAATGGTATAAAAAATGTTTTCGGAAATACCAAGGTACTCTGTTCCTCTAGCTAGCTCGCTATTCCTCCTCCAAAAGATTCAGTTAATTTTTACTTATTTCAATATGTTTATTCATTCATAAATGTGATTAGAAGAACCTTTTGCTGTTTTTTTTTTCACCAACGTTTATCTACTTTTTATAATATTCTACTAAATCTTTCTTTCTCTTTTTCAAAAGACTGCACAAATTTTCCTCATGATTTTTTGTTGTTTTCTTTAAACTTTGTAATTCAGTTAGATATTTTACTATTGTACAAACGTTAATTTCGTTCTTGTGATTGGTTTCTAGAACGCGTCGTGTGCGGCGGCAGCTGTGAGTTTAATATACAGAAACATTGTGCAGCTCTCTTCATCGTTGTTGGAATTGGTGTCGTTAATGGTTTTGACCGTTATAACAGAATTGTAGGACAAAACTGTCGTTGCGTTCAACACCTGTTTTGTTGGTATGAAGATGTTAGAGGAAGGCGTGGGGATCGCGCTTCCGCAAATCGGGTAATTTGATAATTGAGGATTGTAACTTATGATAGGTGGTCGTTGATGGAAGAGTCTGTACGAAGGTAAGTTGTGTAAACATAGTGATTGAAAGTGTCTGCCGAGGCGTTTGCATCGGTGGCATGTTGACAGAAGCCAGACTGATGACTGTTGTATTATCAAGTTCAGAGGATCTAAAGACGACCTCCGATAAAGCCTGTCAGGGCGTAGAACGGAGGGGTGGTGTGGCAACTGTGATCGTCATAAGGCGGGCATTTTTCCCTACGGGGGTCAGCTGTTATTTGTGGTGAATTTTGTTGTGTATTTCTAAAATTTAATTATTTATCTCGGTCAGTCTTTATCTTGATCCTTCACGCATGCACGATTTATTTTGTACAGATATTTAATCGAATAAGTTTTATTCGAACCGGTTTTCATTTATGTTACCGATTTTTCAGAAAATATGTTTCCTCTTCCTATTCTCTTTTTTTAAGTATCTTTCAATATATTTTTACTTTCCCATCTATAGCAATAGTTCTGTTGCTACAGAGATATAAAGGGAAAGTATAGCGATCGGCCAACATTTTGGGTATCGGGTTTTTTCAAGACCCCCCCCCCCTACCTAGTTCAAAAGATACAAAAAAATGTTAATAGATATTTTTGGAAGATGTATGTACTGTATTGTATTGGTCTGTATTTTTATTAATTTATTAGGACTGGTTCAACAAAAATTCTTCAAAAATAGCTCAAAAAATTTCTTCATATGGAGCTGTTGATGGCATTAAGTTTTAGACAAAATTAAAAAAGAGGACGGGTAATATTTACAATCTTTAATTTTTTGTTAGGTGTTGTAGAAAATAATTATCTTCAATGCGATGAAAGTACGGGAACTTATTAGGTTGTTTAATATTCCAAAGTTTTAAGTCAATTAAACTTAAGGAAACGGATATTCAACATTATTTGTGAATAATTTTTCATAATTTCTTGAAAACCATCGAACAAAAAATTTCAAATTTTCTATAACGCAATCTAACCATCGAACAATTAGGCTTCACGAAACTTTATTTGTTTTTAGTAAACTAATTTTTTTAGTCTTCTCAAATAATATTTCTACTCAAGCATGTGAAACGAATAATGGATGAGGAACATGAGTTTAATATTAAACAGTCCCACAATAGACATTCCAATAATGTTTGTTTTTTTTTTTTTAATTAGTTCGATTCAAACGCGATGTTTGTGATCGTTTAGGATTCTGAAAGATGTAAAGATGACAAATTCATCAGCGTCGGTTTTAGCAGAAGTATTCTCAACTGTTTTTAAAATACGTTCAGCTTTTAGGAGGGCGTTGAGTAATAAGAAAATTCCACCTTACCTAAAAAAATGGATTTAAATATTCATCGAATCGCAAGGATTGCCACTGATGTTCCGAATCCAGAAATATCGATTTTATCAAGATTGTCATTCATGTAGGTAAGACAACTGACAAACGCATAATGTTCAACTTTGTAATTTGTACAGTAAATATCTGGTAATGGAATATCTGAAATTATAATCGAAATCCATCAATATCCATGCCTCCAAACCTCGGTCATGTCGTACTTCCCGTAAATATTTGCGGGTATACACCTGACACAGCTTAATTCAATTTTTTATTTACAAAGGATGGATTTTGACAGAAAGATATTTATTTTCAAACGACTAAAATAATAGAATCTATAACGGCTTTGTTTGTTATAATTTTTGAGATGTTAAATTAGGTTTGGTTCCGGATAATAAAAATTATAGCTTTATAATTCAGTACGTCTATTTTTAGACTTTAAAACCGTTTTGATTACAGTAAACTTGAATATATGCTCTTGAAAATAAGTAATGGCTTTATACATTTTTTTGGCTTTCTTAAGTAAAGTCAAGCGGTAGATAATTGTGAATAATTATTTTTAGCGTGATAGTGGGTCAGTGTGCGGCCGCCCTTCAACTGAGCTGAACGCTCGCTCGCCCCGAATGCTTTGAGTACATTGCACTATTATACTTTAGCATCATTTGACTTTCTCGTTGTACATTTTTTTTAATCCACCAATGTCAACTTTCAACCTTCATAGTTGCTGCACTTTATTTTTTAGTAAACATTCAAAAAACTTGGCAATAAATATGTATAAATGTATTTATTTTTATTTCTCAGAAATAAATAATTGAACAAGATTATTTAAAGTATTTTTAAGTGTCGTTAAATTGTTATTTGTAGCATATTTTTTTATAATTTGAAGTGATAATTAGAATTACGTGGAAGCTGCTTTGACTTCTAGAAATATTTCGGCTGCCAGAATTGTTATTCTCGACATTTAAAGTGTCTATTCAAGAAATACCAAATTTTAAGTAATTTGTGTGTTCGCGTCTATTGTTGTTTGTGTGTTTTGGCCCTTTTGATGTCATTGTAATCGCAAAAAATTTCAGATTTCAAAGGAAATATCCATTTTGACCATACCTGAATCCGTTTTGACTAGTTTCTGCGTGACGTCTGTACGTACGTATGTATCTCGCTTAACTCAAAAACGATTAGCCGTAGAATGTTGAAATTTTGGATTTAGAACTGTTGTAACATCTGGTTGTGCATCTATCCTTTTGTTTGTAATCGACTTGCCCTAAAATGTCCAAAAAAAGCCCAAAATCCAAAACATTTGAATTTTGAACTTTTTCTACTGCAGTAATAAGTCCTCGTTGAGAGCTTTTCAACGATATATAATAAGTGTTACTTATTTTCATTAGTTCCAGAGTTATATCCAAATAAAATTTTAATTAAGGAAGTATTTGGATCCTTCAAGGGGAAGGCACATCGATTCGAATCAGACTTCATTTTCGACTTTTTTTAATTTAATATATTGATTTATTAATAATTATTAACCTTTGTAAATAAAAAAAAATACAATAAATAATAATCCAATAATCATAAAAAAATAATCTGATGGGTACTCCGCATCAGTTCCTTATACGCCTGTTAAATTACAAATATTTTTTATTACGTATTTATTAAATTTTGTTGTTCATATATTTTTTTTTGTTATTATTAAATTATTTTTTTTATTTATTTTTTACAATCACAGGTTAATAGTTATTAATAAATCAGTATATTTAAATTAAAAAAAAAAAAAAAAATTAAAAAAAGAAAATGAAGTCGGATTCTCGCCGATGGCCTTCCTTCCCTTTGTAAGATCCAAATATTTCATTAATTAAAATTCTATTTGGCTATTACTCTGGAACCATTGAAAATAAGTACCACTTACGATATATCGTTAAAAATCTCTCATTGAGGGCTTATTACTGCAGTTTAGAAAAAGTATAAAATCCAAATTTTTTTTCATTTGGATTTTTTTTGGACACTTTTGGTTTAGTCGATTGCAATCAGAAGGGAAGGTGCTCAACTAGATGTTACAACAGTCCTAAATCCAAAATTTCAACATTCTGCGGCTAATCATTTTTGAGTTATGCGAGATACATATGTACGTACGGACGTCATGCCGAAACTAGTCAAATGGATATGAAATCTGAAAACCGAAATTTTTCACGATTACAGTACTTTCTTGTACGGTACGAGGAAGTAAAAATATGAAAAAAATCAGAACTTATTAGTGAAATAAAATTTTATTATGTACTTTCATTTTTAAAAAATGCGTATATGTAATTTAATAGGGGTACAAGGAAGTCATATGGTCTCCGCATCAGATTTATTGTGTATATTATTTAAAGAAATTTTGAAAGAAACTCTTTTAGCCCCTAGAAATATAAACATTTTTATAAGTTTTCCTTAACCTTTTGCTGTTTAAATCGTTCGATATGAATTTTTTATGCTTACGTCTCGAAATGAGATGTAGCTCAGGATGGAACTAATTTTCTTTTACAAAGGATTAGGGAGTACACACTCCACAATTAAAAATAAAAGTAATATTAATTTTTTTCCGTAAATTAAAACGGGAAGAAAGAGAGAGAAATAACAATCTTGTTTGTGTTTTTGTAAAAGTGATCTTTCTACAAACTAACACTTATCTTCTTGTGAACACTTTACAAACTTTATGATAGGATAAGGGGTTATAAGGCCGCCACTATTAAAATGTTAGGAAAGATTTATAGAAGAAATTCCATACTCTTTTATTCTTTAAACATGACATTAGTTTTTTCATTCGAATGTCATCAGTTCTCAACACTCGTTAAATTTTATAAATAAATTAATAACAGTAATGATTTTTAATTTTATTATCTCGGAAAGAGTAATTTGTAAGTTCTGTATAAATCTCAGAAAAATTAAGCATCGTCGTTGTCATTAATCTCACTTATTCTCTCTTTCTACCCCTCCTAATAGTATTCCAGTAGATGATTGAAAACAGGTTAACAATCTTGCTTCTATTTTTGTCCGTATTCAGGCCGATTCATTCAAACACTGTCCAATAAACTGCAATGACTAAAATACTCTAGTAAAACTTGTTTTATATATATATATATATTTTTTTTTATAAATGAGAATTCACATACCTTCTAAAGGTTGGACAGACTGTCTTACTCTATGTATTCTCTTTGTATTCAAATCTATAATTGATTTGAGTTCCCTTGGAAATTGTGTAATTTGCATACTTATTAACATTTATTAGTGTCTCAATTATCGGGGGCATTCAATTACCATTTCTTATTCTTATCATAGTATGTATGTATCATAGTATTCTTATCATGTATGACTTATCGTAGTATGTAACTACGAGGTTACATACCTAAAAATTTAATAAAAAACTTATACTAGAATAATTAAAATGTTATCCTTTATATGTATGTACTTCAGAAGCCGTTTAATCGTAACCGGTTTACTGGTAGATGCCTGTAGGATTTTTTATCCTTTTTTGTAATAGCATGTATTCCCTCCTGGACTTTTTAAGGGAAACGAGAAGTGAAACAGGTTCCTGCCCTGCTCTTCAGTAAAGAGAACGTATAATTACATCGGTATACCTAGTCACTCGGTATAATAAAAGAGTGATACCATCACTCCTTTCACCACAGGTACGGGCTACACAATGAACATCATTACTCTCAAAGAGATTCTGAGCAAATGGATATACAATATCTACAGTAAAATTATCAGCAGTACCGAGAGATAATGCAAATTAAAAAATCCTTCAAAGGGATGTATAACTTTTCTGGGTTTGCCTTTGACAGGAGTCACAGTTGACACCTTTGACGAAATTACGTTTTTATCGTTAAATTATAGTCTGTAATATGTTAGGTAATATAATTATTAAAAATTTTAAATTTTTCTGTTCAACATTTAGGGTCATATTTTGATTCCCTTGCTCGACAGCTACTTCATACATCATCTTTTAATAACACAACCTTAACTTGAAATGTAGAGAAAATTTATCAGAAATAGTAAACATTTCAAAAACGTTTTAATACTTAAGTTAAGTACAGCCAATATCCCGCTCCCCTGGTAAGCATAGGCGTGTACTAGAAGGAGTGTAGCGATGGATCGCTCTACGAGTAGTCTCCGCGTACTCCTCGGTTTCGACTGAGGCTACACTAGTTTTGGCTGGTGTACCTCCTCTTCAACAGATGGTCCGCACGAGGAAGAATGTGGAAGAAGGAATGGACAAGACTGAGGCACGGAGACGAATGTTACAGGAGTGGCAAGGGCGATGGGATCAATCTTCAATCGCCTTATAACGCAGATTGATCTGTGGGTCAACCGTAAGTTCGGAGAACTGAACTACTGGTTGACCCAACTACAGACAGGGCTTAACTATACGGAAGAAGAAGGGCAGAAAATGACCTCTGCCGTCACTGTGGAGAAACAGACACCCCTGAACATGTCATGTTCGACGGACAACAGTAGGAAGACAGGCGTCGTCGGTGTACTCAAATAACCGAACCTTTCACAGCCGATACTTTAATAGAAACCGTGCTGAACAACAAGGAGAATTTTAAAGGCGTTGCAGGGCTTGCTACACAAATCCTGCAACAGAAGGCCAGGGAGGACGAATGACGAGGGGTGAGGCAGACAATAACCATAGCATAGCCCTACAGACAATAACTCACACTGTAGAAGAAGGCGATTCCAAACTCCGTGCAGGAAAGAAAAGACCCAGACCCGCCACAGCGCTCTCTAGTGAGCGTACGTGGTAGTGGCATGAGGCATAAAGACCGAGACCCGGTCTTTGGGGTGAGGCCTAGGAACGACATAGTCGGGCTTGGCCACCTAATTTCAAAGGTTAGAGGCAGGCAAAAATAAAAGATACAAACCGGCGAGCTGACCTGTCGTGCCGGCGGACGGGAAGGCCCGTTTGAGTTAAAAGGACAACCTCCTGAGCTGTGCTAAGCTTAATCCTGCTCGGGAGGTAGGATAAATAATATCCCACTCCCCTAAATTCGATTGATGTAATACTTTGTTTTAAATAATTCAATAAGTACTTTCATTTCAAGTTCACTTTCCTACCACCGCTACACAAAGAAGTCAGAAATAAAAACAGACGAAACTACATTTCCTCTTTTTTAATTTTGTCCAAAATTTAATCCACCAATGTGCAAAAATGTTTTGAGTATTTTCGAACATTTTTATGTGCACCCGATTCTGAGATATTAGTCGTACTCAGATCAACACACGTACCACTTTAATCTTCTGCAAATTTTTATAAGCTTTTTTGTGTTTTTGAGCCAAGCAAATCTTGAAACATTAAAATTTGTAAAAACGTTACTCAAAATGTTGGCCGATTTCTATATATTTTCTCTAACAGCTCTGTTTGCTGCAGTAATAATTATTGCCAGGAAAGTAAAAATTAATGCATTCTTTTCTGCACGACACAGTATCACGTGTCCAAAATGTCTCGTGTTTTTCAAGAAAGATATTGTTTTTATTTTGCAATACTCAGTAGTTTTTATGGTAATCTTGAACATACAAAAAGGTTTTGGTTTACACATTCTCCGTCAAAGAGCGTTAGTCTGTTGCACAAGCTAAGCTGTTATTAGCCCGGGTTTCAGTATCAAGGCCTACCATAAGAAAAAGCATAGTCCGTTCACCGGTTGGCTGAAACAAAATCAGTCGTACCATTAAATTGTGCGAGTCCGCTGTAGAAAATCACCGAGTGAAAAAGGCATACTTAAGTGGTAAGAACAGGTTTTGGAAACCGAAAGCGTTGTGAAAGGACACTCACCAGGTGAACTTTAAACAAGTGCCGAAAACACCGAAAGAATTCGTCTGTTTTTCCAACGAAGTTTAAGACGTTCAGTTAGTAGTATTATTAGTCGTCGAATAAACGTTCCTAAAAGCATTCTGTCCATGATGTACGAAAGCGATTCAAATTTCGTCCTTATAAACTGCAGCTATCCACAAAATTAAACTTAAAGATAAGCTACAAAGAGTTCAATTTGTTACGACCGTGTTAGACTTATTTCTGCTGTTGAAAACTATCTGAAACGCATTTTATTTTATGATGAAACAACATTTCACGTTTACGGAGTCGTGAATCACCATAATTGTCGAGTACGGAAGTCAGAAATACCACACGAATCGATGCCCTTCGTTCGCAACTGTCTGAAAGTGAATTTCTGGTGTGGCATTATGCATAATCGAATTTTTGGGCTATTTATTTTTTCCACGAGCAGACTACTACAGGCAGTGAAGTCGGACATGTTAGAAAACTTTGTTTTTCCGCAGATTGAAAATACGGAGCGCGTAATTTTCAAAGAGGATGGAGTCTCTCGACGTAATGAAGTCGTTCGGACTACCCTCAGCGACAGATTCCTAGAAGGCCGGAAGGCAAAGAAACTCCCATCACTCAGCCACCGTGACGTTCCGATTTGACAACGACAGATTTCTTCTTTCGAGGCTACGTAAAAGGTATCGTAGACCAAGAAAAACTCAATCGCTCGACCACTTGCGCCAAAGAATGCAGTAGCCGTAGTATTACCGCAGACATGCTCTCCAGAGTGTGAAGTGAGCTAGATTATCGGTTTGACATCTGCAGGGCTATAAACGGTCCTCATACCCGAGTTTAAAAAAAACCTTTAATCTTTGTTGTACATTCGTGTAATAAGTCATATATTTTTAATTCTAGACGTAATAAAGTGTATTTAATTTAAATCTGCAGAGTTCTTTTGCGGACACCGTATACGCTATTAACACTTTCCACTCGTTAGTCGGTACGTTTGTCTTTTAAAACTGCAACTATGTATTGGCTACGTACATTCTTTTTATCTTTAATATTTGATGTAAAGATAAAAAGAAAAAGAAAATCAACCGTCGAGAATATTTTTGGAAATAATTGTTTAACGTTTTCTGCTAATCTAGTTTTGTACCGACTGATTTTTCTTTATTTATTTCTTTATTTTTTTTTTTTTTTATTAAGTTAAATTTATATGAAGATATTACTGAAATCGTTTTTCATTAAGACGAAGGGGACGGCACTTCCAGGAATTTTTTGATGGTACGTAACAAGTTTAAGGGATAAATAAAATCTCCGAATTGTGTTGTATTAGTTTATTCTGTAATATTTTAATAGAAAATGGCTTATTGGTTTCCTGAAAATCAATTCAGCATTATTTAATAGCGATGAAATGATATAGTATTTTGTTTTGCGTTGTCATCTGTTATTGTTGTCGAATTTCCGTTTTTTTTCTTTTATTTATAAAACTACATAGGCGTACGCATAATTTTAAATTTGATTGTTTGATGATTCTATTGTAAATTGATTTTATTGATCGTGTCGTCTACGTAGTTAAAATTTGTTTCTTATAATTATATAAATAACGTCGTTATAGTTTTTTTAATAATCTATAACTGGTTTTTTTTTTGTAATATTTCTCCTTCAAAAAAATTGAAAAAAGTTAAACGTCTAATATTAGCATTTTATGCATAATAAATTTTTATTGCGTCAAAAACCAGTTTAATTAATTTCAATTTGTTTGTTTTTAGAAATTCTCGATTATAGATTTAAATTTTTTTAGCGGAAAAATGGGTACTTTGTGATAATATTTATTCTTTTGTTTAATTTTCTTTTTTATGGTGGTACTCGATTCAGTAAAGGTGTTTTTTTACTAGGCCAATCGGGAACATTATTTTAGCGGTAAAGTTAGAGGACGATTTACTGCTGTAGTTTTTAATTACTGAAGGGTTTGGTTTTAAATATTTTCTTTTAATTTTATTTTATAGCAGTACTTATTAAACGAAGGTAAATTAAATGCGACAGAAATTATGATAATTTATCAAACGTTTTCAAGATTTTTCCACGAACGGGTAGCCCTCTGTGTTATCGTTTATCTTCAATCACTCTTGTTTTTTTCTGAGGAGCTTCTATTTTAGTTAGCAATAAATTGAATGAATAATAAGGTATTTTAAAGTGTTCGAAATAATTATCTTCTTCAACTGTAAATTCTTTATTAAGTCTTACATACTCTCCTTCAGTTTTTCCTTGTAACAACTTTTCAAGTACCAATTTTCTTTTGTTATTGCTTTCTTCCTCTTCTTAATCAAGTTCTTAATCGGCTACGATTCCCAGTTCATCGTCGAAAAATTGGGCCATCTTGGAGCAATTTGATTTAATTCTTCGCTGTAGATGTACTGATGAGTAACCCACCAGGTTGATCTAGTGGTGAACTCGTCATCGCAAATCAGCTGATTTCAAAGTCGAGAGTTTTAAGGTTCAAATCCTAGTAAAGGTCACCTGTCCTAGTAAAAGTCAAAGTTTACTTTATACGAATTTGAATACTAGATCGTGGATACCGATGTTTTTTGGTAGTTTAGTTTCAATTAACCACACGTCTCAGGAATGTTCGGCCTGAGACTGTGAAGAGCACACTTCATTTATATTCATACATATCATTCTCATTCTACCTCTGAAGTGTAATAACTTACGGTGGTTCCGGAGGCTAAACAGAAATAAAAGGGATATAAGCAGCTGTATCCCTTCTTGTAATTTTCCCTTAGTTTTTTTTATCTCCACGGTTCGCCAGACGAGATATGTTGTTAACTAGAATCTGACAATAGATAACATTAAAATTTATCTGGGTCGGCAGTTCCTCGAACCTCTTTCGCATCGAAAGAAAGGCCTTACCTTTCTGCGCCATTCTGACACGTTCTGGATGTAAACTCCCCGTTCTCTTGAGAAAGTGTGGGAGGTATTTATTTCTACCGGCCTTGAGGTATCTTCTCGGTAGGATGATTTTTCTCTTACGGTTTTTTTTCTTGTTACATTTAGATAGAATGAGAGGATAGTAAAGCCACCAATGAGTCGTCTGTGTAATTTGTCGACCTGCCCGATGACTCTGTCGTTCGGTGGTCGCATAATAAATGTATTTTGTTGTACAGTGACCGATGGCTTCAAAAAATTAAAGGATTTTTTGTTAGATTTTTTCACGATTTACGGAAGGATTTATACTGTATGAATTTTTTTTTAGTGTGTCATATTTTTACCCTGCTTCAAAAAGATTTCAGTTGTAATACTTTTAAGAATAATTTATTCGATATAAATTAAGTTATAAAGTAAACTTATTTTAAGGCGATGTAACTATAAAGATCTTTTATAAATATACGATTTATTTATGGTTTGTAGTTAAAAGACTAATCTCGGTATCATAATTTTATGATCTCGAATCGGTTTATTTTTAAGGCTGTATCATATTTTGTGGATATTCGTCGGTAATTTATTTTGAGATAACTCTATAATTTAAATTATTTACTTTTATGTTCGTTCTAATTTTATACGCGTTTGTGACCGCGTATTTATTTTTAATGTACGGAAAACTTTAGTTGTTTGTTTTGAACTAATCCTATCTTACTTGTAATATTTATATAAAATGACGTAATACTAATTACGTTTATGTATTATTAAGTCCTGTTTAATATTCTATTATTTATATTTATTGTTGTTATTAATGGTTACTTTCAAAATTGTCGTGACTTATATAATTAAAGAAAAATGTAATTTATTTAAGACTTAGTAAATGTGTCCGGTTAGTTTTGCTGAATATGAAATTATTGTATGCATCTGGGGAGTTTTTTTAAGATTAGCGATTTCGCGATTGTGTCGGTTCTATTTGGTTTTGTTAAATATTTCTTATGTGTTTTAATTTAAGACATTTTGCAACAGATTTGACCTGACCTAGTTTACAATATTTCTGTTGTTATTTTGGTTTCTTTGTCGTGTTTTGATGATTATTGCTCGTTCTTAAAATTCTGATTCAATGATTATATCGAGTTAAAATTGTACTGCACTTTAATTTATGTCGCTACTTAATGTTATTTATTTCTTATGGTTTAAATGGTTTTTAAAGTTCTTAAATATAGTTAAAGTTTCACTGTAAACAAAAATAAATTTAATTTTATTTTTAAAAAGTGTAGCTGACTGCACAGTTAACCCACCGGGTAGGTCTAGTGATGAACGCGTCTTCGCAAATCAGCTGATTTCGAAGTCGAGAGTTCCAAGTTCAAATCCTAGTAAAGACTAGGATACGGATTTCAACACTAGATCGTGGATACCGGTGTTCTTTTGTGGTTGGGTTTCAATTAACCACACATCTCAGAAATGGTCGACCAGAGACTTTACAAGACCACACTTCACTTACACTCATACATATCATCCTTATTCATCCTTTGAACTAATACCTGACGTGATTTTCAGAGATTAAACGAGAAGAAAAAACTGCACGTCATTTTCGATATCGTTATATCGGAATATTTCTGTTTTTAATTCTCTGTTCTGTAGGAAATGTGGATACCATCTGTACTATTTATTTACAAACTTTAGAAAATAAGAGACACTGGTTTTAAAGGGTAAATTCTATTTAGTAATTTTTAAATTCTAAAAAAATTGGACCATACATGTTAGCTTGTAACTTTTATTTAACATTTTCTTTAAGCAAGATGTAATATTTTCAATCCAGAAAATTTTTTTACTTATTTCATCTTCTTTGTATCAGATTTATCGATGTTGAGATGAATTTGTAATATAGAAAGAATATTGAATGACTCCTGTAATTTTATTAGAATAATTATTGATTACGAAAACTGTTTCTTTTATTTTTTTACAAGGTGTTTTTACATTCTTTTTAACCAGTATGATTATGGTTCGCTAAAATAATGTGTAGCGTGAAATTAACTTCTCTCAGGTTCTTAATGTCGGTGAGTAATGGGAATCGGTCGATGCAAAGTGGCTTTAACTATCGGCATTTATCTTACTTATGTTATTCATTTTCCAGGATGTTTTTTAATTGAAACTTTAGGTTTCATCAGATTCGTCTGGTTTAAAAATATACATTTTACCATTTTACTAATAAGTCAGTAATTTTTTGTTTCATCGTTTTTCAGTCTCTTGTATAATATCCAAGTATAATATACATTTTTACCGACTTATTATATGTTAATTTTGGAATCCCCGGTCTAAAGTATTAAACTATTAAATTAATTTTTGGAAAAGATGCAGTATTAGGGGCTTGACGTTTTTTTTTAGTTGTTTGTTTACCGGTCGTTCTTTTCGTTGGTTATATTTTTATTTTGTTAATTTACGATTTCTAATTTTCCGTAAAACATCAATGCACTTTTCACCTGGATTCCACTAACCATATTTGTTACTAGCTATTTTTTTTTTTTTTTTTTTAAGCGACGAACTAGCAATTATATGAAATGTAAGTCTTTTATATATAAAAATGTGGATACAAAATATTTTTAAGCCTTACATGGCGTAAAATTTAAAATAATTTACGACCTAGTCCCCCCCCCACCATTTAAGTGTGATTGGGTCTTCGTTAACCGATAACGCCATTCTTACCATCCGAGATACGGAGAGGTCTTTGGAGTAGTTTCTGACCTGTAAATCCAGAACGGCTGTGGTGAATTTTAATTGTGTATACCGAACGATTCGTCTGAATTTAAACATGATAATTCACACGATAATTCGTCTGAGAGTACATGATAATTTAAATAAAATAAAATGGTGGAATGTAGATATCAATCTTGAAAAGTCAACATTTTTTTTTAAATGTATCCATGGGATATTAAATAAGAGTATTGGAAATGCAAATTTAAATAATTATGTGAAAAATGAAACGATTTTGTATAAGTGTTTGTTAAAATTCAGTTTTCATTTGCTCCCGTTTTTATTAACAGGAGGAACTTTAAATTTTAAAATGAGTACTTTTAAATTTTTAAATAAAAATTTTCACTTTTTTTTTACTCTTTATAAACTCTCAATTTTTTTGTTACTCTATAAATTCTCATATATTTTATTACTCTTATTAATTGAATTTCCCTAATGCCCTATTTTTAGTCAGTCTAGTTCCATCCTCCAAAGACTCAACTTGTATTTCTTACGAATGTATTTAAATTATATAATAATGATATAATATATATATATATATATATATATGAATTAGAAGTTCAAAGTATAATAAAAATAATTTATATTATAAATGAAATAGACTTTTATTTATTTGATTGATCCAAAGAATATAAATATTTAGAATAATTAAACCTAACCGAGCTATTGAACCAAGGCCACGTATTATTCGACAGTGTTACAGTATTATGCGAATATGACAATTATTACAAGAGTACCTTGAAAATTATTGTAAGGAACATTTTATTATGTAATAAATTGAAAACTATTAAAATAATTCTATGAAATCGATAGTGAATTAAATAAAAATCCCATTCGGCATACCGAAAGGCGGAGGTAGATTTCACAGGTATTGAGTTGGGGATAAAAAAATCTCCACCTTAAAGTTAAGAAAAACTTGAAATTTACTTTTGCATGTGAAAAAAAGGTTTCACGTGTTTAGCATACGAGAAGAATTCCAGCAATATTTTGCTCATCCCTTGCCGTAAGAGTTGGTCGTATCAAAAATTATTTATGACAAAAGTTTTAGATAATGTTTAGAGGACTAATGAACTCTTTAAACCGATTCGATACTGTGCCTAATAAGGGAGTTATGATTTTTTGTCTTCGAACCCCCATTTTTTCCATCCCCTGGGCCAATAGTTGGTGATATCAAAGAACTTTATTTAGGTACGTTTTAGGCCCTTATCTAAAGAATAGTAGCAACTTTAAACGAATTCAGTATTTTGCTTAATAAGAGATTTATAGCTTATTAATATTTTGTTTTTGTTTTGGTCATCCCCTGTCGTAAGGGATGGTCATATCAAAAATTGTTTCAGACAAAGGTTTTAGGTAATATTTAGAGGACTAACGACAAGTTTAAACCGATTCGCTACTATGCCTCTTAAGGGAGGTATAATTTTTTTGTCTTCGAAACCCCATTTTTTCAACCCCCTGGGCCAGTGGTTGGTGATGGTGATATGAATAACCTTTATCTAGATAAGATTTAGGAGGTCGTTATCCAAAGAATAGTAGGAACTTTAAACGAATTGGATATTTTATTTAATAAGAAGGTTATAACGATTAATTTTTTTCGAAAAATTCACCCCATTTCTACCCCCATGGTCCGATTTTGGCCGTTAACGAACTCGACTAATATTTTGGGTCGAGTTATTTTTAGGAAACAATTTGAAGGTGATTGGCGCAAAATTACGACAGTTATCGTGTCCACAAGAAAGTGAAATATATATATATATAAACTTTTGGCTGATGGTGGTTTTAGGATCTGAGGGATGTGAAACGCGAAGAATTGTCGAAATTTTCCGGAAGTCGAATCATGGTACCCATTATAATAAGTAGCTTTCTCAGTAGTCGTATAGATCTTCCTATCCTCAATACGAATCCTGCAGGGTTCTAATCAGAACCCACGTACTATATACTGCACAGATACCTCAAACGCCATTCCTCAAATTTTCAAGCCATCACCAGGAGATCAGAATATCTTTTTTCATGATGAAGCAGAATATTAATCATCAACGATTTTTAGTCGAGAGCTCTGAAATGCAATACCTTACAATTTTATTTCTTTCCAGACACTTAGAGAAAAATCTCCTGAAAACAATAACGATAAGTAATATATAGGAAATGTATGAAGTGATATATAGAATGAATACATAAAGACCTGTTGTTTCATTCGGGTATTTTCCATTTTATATATAAGTCTGAAAATTAAGTATACAGCTATTAATGCGTTATATTTCGGGATTAGATTAATGATAATTACAATTAATATATTCATTGTATCGGATAAAACTTTTTAAACATGCTGACATCTGACATGTTAATAGTATTTAAATTATATAATAATAAAATATGTGTCTGATAAAATAAGTTTAAACATATAATGATTTAAAATGCGCATAAATCACTTGTTTATTTTTTTAACTGTTCTTAATTCTTCTGATTTAGTTTTAGAAGACAGAAAAAATGTATATCATTTCCATGTATAGTTAGTTATTAAGTCGTTTCATTTTCAGCTTTATCATGCACCGGAGATTCGTTGAAAGTTATTACTAGATAGATATCTTATGGAAAATTACATCAACTGTGTAAGTGATGTATTGTCTGATGTAATTCTAATTTTAAAAAAGAAGTATTTTTGTGTAAAATTTCAGAAAATTCAGTTGAAATACTTTGAATATCAGAGATATTTATCAGATTAATATCAGAGCTTACACTTTAAGCTCTCTAATTCCCGTTCTTTTGTTTTATTATACAAGCAATATTTTTTATCGGCTAAATAAAATAAAAATAAAAGATGTTTAAAAAAATAATCATAAATAAAACAGACTTAAAAAAGTGTACTAAATTTTATTTTTATATACTACTTTTTGTTTTTTTAAATGTTGTACTAGAGGAAAGAGTATTGAATTGTTGGTAGTTGTTTTTGGCTCAGTGCGATTTCTAGATGTTGAAATTTAATGATTTTGATTATGTATTTATAATTATCGGTTAAATCGTACTAAAAAAATGGTGATTATTTTACGGTTGCATAATATTTCTTTCGGTATCACTTTGTATATATCGAAGTGATGCAGTTTTATCGATCCACATCCTTTATATTAATTTAATCCTAAATGATTCTTATCATCGAATTCGTCAGTAAAATAATGAATTACGTGATACGGATACGCTTACAAACGCACATTCATATTTTACTTTGAATTGATCGTCTTAAAGATTGTTAGGTGTAAAACGTAGTTTTTTACACTAAGTAACGAATTATTGTAGTAATAGTACTAGTAGTAGTAGTAGTAGAATCAGCAGCTTAGTTGTAACGGAAGAAGTTTATTTGACCCTCAAAACTCAAAATAAGGATTATTTTTACTGTATGCTCATGTAAATTATACATTTTTTATATGGCCGTCGGTTGGAAGTCGTAGCCTTTTTTCTATTATTATTTTTTTACGGTTTTCTAAATTTCTGAATTATACATAATTCATTAACTTTTTAATTATTTAATTAATGTTTTTCATTATTATTATGAATAATGAATGATTATCGTTAACCTTATAAAACTGAATTAATTTATAATTAACTTTACAAGATAATTTT